>NC_050184.1:36807181-36824681 GCF_008315115.2 Sander lucioperca
AGCAAAAAACATGCAAAAAGTCATACTGTGTATATAAATGTGTATCTTTGCTCTTTTTCAACTTTTTTTGGGGCGTTTTATGTCTTTATTACATAGTGATTAGTGGAAAGGTGACAGGAAATGAGGAAGAGAGAGATGCAACAAATGTCATGGTGGGCGTCTTAATCCATGGACCACAGGGACATCCCAGTGTGTGTTTGCTTTTTGAAAATCAATGGCTGCATGTGATAATACACAGCTTTGCAAGCCAGCAGAGTACTTAAATTACCTTTTTACCAATTGTAATGTTATTACATTTTGAAATTTGATTGTTGTTATCACACACACACAGTGCACCCTTACCATTTAGGGCATTCTGCAGGAGACTTCAGGCCACAGGTCCTGTTCAAATTGGGCCATTTTACCCTGCCTCCCTATGGT
Source organism: Sander lucioperca (assembly GCF_008315115.2). Taxonomy (NCBI): domain Eukaryota; kingdom Metazoa; phylum Chordata; class Actinopteri; order Perciformes; family Percidae; genus Sander; species Sander lucioperca. The sequence goes on from NC_050184.1 coordinate 36,807,602, forward strand.
AACATGACCAAAAGCACGCACACACACACACACACACACACACACACACACACACACACACACACACACACACACACACACACACACACACACACACACAGTCATTCTAAGAAATACAGCAAGCGTTCATGTTTCCATATAACACAACTTCTTGTCTATGTCTCCCTGTGCACTTTTAACACACAAACTCCCTCTTCCTGTATTTCTCGCTCTTACTTCTTCTGCCAATTAGCCCTCTGGGGCATGTGAATAATGTCAAAGCTGATGTCCAGAGAGAGAGAGAGAGAGAGAGAGAGAGAGAGAGAGAGAGAGAGAGAGAGAGAGAGAGAGAGAGAGAGACAAGAAGAGCAACCAGGAAGGCAATAAAAGTTTTAGTAAGTGTAAAAGGTGATCTTGTTTTGCCACCTCCTGTAGCTGTGCATGATTAGAACAGAAAAGAAGATCATGTAAAAAAGAACAAGAATGAGAAACAGGAATGAGTGACCGAGACCTAGAGAAAGAGAAAGAGACAGGGGAAATTGGAAAGAAAGCTACAGGGGATAAATAAAAAGAAATAAAAAGCATGTGTCCTATAAAAGGTGTTCTGTATTTCATTGGCCATCTCCAGTAGCTGTGTGAGGTGTGCCGAGGCCCAGGGGGGACGAGTAGCCACTCTAAATGTGTGTAACCACATAAAGAAATTGTTTCTGGGAGATCGGGCCCCGTAAATTCATTCCTAGCCGCCAGCCCTGTTTTTATCCCACCTCCCAAAGGTGAGCTATTACATCCAAACACATATTTTTTAGATTCTTTCTCTCTCCGCACGCACGCACACACGCACACACACAGGCACGCGCACGCACACACATGCACACACACACACACACACACACACACACACACACACACACACACACACACACACACACACACACACACACACACCTTCCCTCTTTCACAACTTTATCTGTATGCAATACACACGTTTTTGTGACACACTATTTTTTTTTGTGGGAAAATACACATTCATACAAACACGTAGACACATTGCTTTGCTCTCAAATGGCTTGTGTGGGACAGTAACGGTGACAGCTACAACAGCATCAGTACCTGCTGTGGAACAGAACAGCGTCAGAGGGAAACAGCAGCAGATGCTGCGCTCACAGCTCCAGGATTACCTTAGCCTGAACAAACTCCATTACTGCCTCTATTACCCAGGTATACACAGCCCGGGAAAAAGCACTTTGCAGAACCACTGTTTACCCAGCCCATCTGTGCCCCACACACTGTTTCCCTTGACTGCAGAGCAAGGAAGGGGTGAAGACCAGAGGGAGAGGAAGAAAGAGAAGAGAGAAGCTTATCTTTCAGGAACTGTTTTTGTCAAAGCCAGGGCAGCCAGTGTAGAGCTGTAGTTGGTTTATTCAGTAGTGAAATGAGAGAAAATGAATTATTAATAATTTGATTTGATTTGTTTGTCAAAAATTGAATGGCAACTATTTTTATTTTCAACCCATCCATATACAAGTACACAGTAGGGAGAACATTTTGTTTCTCTGGGGCCAATGGTGCTAAATTTAACATTTAGGGAATGTAAACATAAAGTCAACATAAGGTGGAAAAGGACAACAAGCCAAAACAATAAAAGAACAAAAGACCAGACTGACTCATTGCAATAATTTAAAATGTGTAGGCCATTGTTAAACAAAAAATGCTTAATGCTGGTTCTTGCTTCTCAAATATGAGAAGGTGCTGTTTTTCTATACTTACCGTAACATCACAGCTGAGTCACATGTGCAAAACTTTAACCACAGTCTGCACAGCTGCAGTTCATGTGGACCAAACTCTAGTTCGTTTTTCATTGCTTGAACACAGTTTTCAAAAGTCTACACACTTATCCCATGGCTTTAACCACAACCTGCACAACAATGTGGATTTACAGCACTTTGTTCAAATGCTAATGCACTGCTGTTAAAAGTGTTAACCACACATTCAAAACCGAATGGATTTCAGCCTGGTGCATTTCAAACACTGCTCATTGCAATTTTAGCTGAAAGCTTATGCAGGTGTCTTCTTTTAGACTTGTTAGTGAACACAGTGTATATATAGGGAAAGCTTTTTAAAAAATAAAGAAACCAAGTAAGAATGAAACAGTTATGCACTGTACCGTTTGAGAGAAACAGTAAACAGGTAAAAGAGCAAAGATACCAATATACAAAATAAAAAATGTGAAAAACACTGTACTTTACTACAGTTAAACTGTTCACTTTCCGAAAGGAATGGAAGTGGAAGCAATGGAAACCCCACATTCATTTGTATTTAGGTGTAGATGATGAAAACTTGTGAACCTGATGCTGGAGAGAGGCAGGATTAGCCCCGCAATTCTTTGTTACTATGACGTACCTTTAGTTTGTAACTTTCTTTCCAGTAAATACGTAAATTACTACAGACAAAATAAGAATATATATCTATTGTAAGAAACTGCTGATTTTCATTCCTTCATGTGAAAGAATTGCATTCTTTTCTTTAAAGAAAATATTGATTTTTTGTGAAGTCACTCAAATTATTCAAACATAAAGATGAAAAGTTTCTAATTTCTGTATTTTCGTTTGATGTTAGTGTTTTTACTCTCAGTGTGTTCTAAGTTCTAAGTGTGTGTTGTCTCAGTGAGGATTATTCATATTGTTTCGCTGCACTGAGCCTGTTTTGAGACATGTGTGAAGAGTTGTGATGTTTGGAATGAGTTTTGCAGGTGATGTGAACTGTTTAGCTCAGGTGACTGTTAATGCAGACTGTGGTTAGAGTTTTGTGCTTCAGTTGTGTCGTTTAGCAATCGAAAAAATAACTGTAACAAACTTCTGGCGGTTACTGCCATATTGTATTTATTTGAATGTGTTTGGGATTTATTTTGAGGGTTGGACAAAATGCTATGCTAATAAATTAATACATTTACAGAAAAGATAAGTTGGTAATAGATAATGATAATTATGTGTGACAAAGAGACAGAGAAGACAGGGGAATACTGTGACAGTGCTTTCCTTCTTTAACTAATGAGGGTATGTAATAAATAGGGCAACGGTGAGTGATTCTCTGTGTGTGTGTGTGTGTGCGTGTATGTGTATACTATACATGAGTGTTTTCCAAAGCTGTATATGATTGCAGTGCCAGCAATACAAGCTGAATAGTGTAACTGGATGTGCAGAAGGTTAATAAGGGAGAGAATGAGAGAGAGGATGAGTGAGTATGTGATTCTGTGTGTGTGTGTGTGTGTGTGTGTGTATGTGTGTGTGTGTGTGTGTGTGTGTGTGTGTGTGTGTGTGTTTGTGTGTTTATGTCTGCGGTGAGTGATGATCTGCCATGTATTTGAGTTGAAAGCCATCCATCAACCTCATCAGTGACTCTGGGGTCCTGTCATTACATGTTTCCCTTCATTTACACTGTTAATGGCCATCCCTCTTGACCAAACTCTCTGCTGTGCTGTCTCACTTTCGGTCTCTCACTCTCAAATTTTCATTTTAGAATAGAGGTGGATTAGTTCAGTTCAGTTAAAAAGATTTATAGTCACTGACTATGTAGTTTGAAGATTTTTCCCCCCAAAACTATGCAATCAAATGCACTTCAGTGTGTACATCAGTAAGTGAATGCATCACTTCTTTTCTTTCTTTCTAGTTGTCCCCACTGCTATAAGCTACTGATTCAGTCAGTGACAATAGTGATTTAGTACAGTCAGTTTACTTTGAAGATTTGGTATTAAAGATTTGTTCGTACATGTACTGAACTCCTCTGTTGTTAAGTTTGCTTCATTGGCATAACTATAATCAAGAACAGTACTGCTAAAGCAGGTTGTACAATGTTTATGATGTAAGTATAACAATTCGCACATCTTTTTGAAAAGATGACAAGTGGTTTCCACATTACTACATAGTGCACTATAATAAAAGAAAAGCTAATCATTGAAAGCAATTCACAAAAAAACAAAAAACATAGTATTTAGTTTCTTAATTGAATGTAATGTCTCTCTTTCACACTCAGCTACACTTAGAGATGGATAACAGCATGAATGCATGTATTATGGCAATGCTCTCTGCACCTCTGTCACAGTAAATACACCCTCATGCTTTTCTACCTTGATGACGCTCAGAATAATTGAAATCCCCTCCTAAATATCAATAAATTACATTGTGTTCAAGCTGTGTTTTAGATTACAAAGCAAAGAATTTGCCTTGTAAGCATTTGTTTGACATCAGTTTTGTGTTGCAGAACTGTAAAATCTGCAGGTTTATTGAGGTATAATTGAAAATATTTCAGAATCATTAGATTGTGATGGATGCTGCGGTATCATGGCAATTAAAATTATGGTATGCAGGTTAACTATGGTTGCTACTGTAGCAACCAACTTTGCTGCAACACGTTGCAGCTTATTAAGAAAGCAATTTGATTTGTTGATTTTGGCGCAGCTATAGCTTCTGCTAATGAGTCTGTAGTGACAGGAGTCTCCACCAGTGTGTGGGCTGGGGATGTACTATCCTTTTCAGCAGTGGTAATAAACAGACCGACACAGACACTGTAGCTTTGGCAGCGTCACGGCTGACTCATTATGGCTGACGGTAAAGAGGAGCCGTTAGCCAGAAGTCAGAGCTACGCCACACACACACAACCCTCCGGCAGCTTTCTACATCAACAACTACACAGCAATCACTGTGGTCATTAGGACAGCACAGTTAGGCCTGGCCTGGCCTTGCGTGTTTGTCTTGCCTCAGTCATTCCTTCGGCGATGGTGAAGGAAAGGTTGGAAACAAATGACCTCCCAAAAGGCTGTAACATGGGAACCACAGACACTCACAGTCACTGATGAACAGAGCCGCTGTTGACAGTGTATAATGAGAGTCATAAACTCACTCACTCACTCACTCACTCACTCACTTCTTTCCTTTAATAATTTCTACTCTTTTTTTGTGTCTGTGTGCAGCTCGGGGCCTATGCTACTGGCTGCCTGTGTTTGTCTGTGTATGCCCTTTTATCTTGTAGTCTTTCATTATGTTCTTATAAGTGGAACCACTAGCTATTTTATAGCTGCCTCATTAGGTTGTCAGGCAAGCCCACAGCACATGTAATTATATCTAATTACTTAATTATGAATTCAGTATGAAGCTTTAGATTGGTATGTTTGAGCTGGCGCACGTACACAGCAGTAATTACTGCAGTTTTGTGGGTTGTGTAAGTAGCTGGTCTCTAGCTTGAATCCCACTAATGACAGAGACCAAGAAGGTGATGGAGAAATATACAGTGTTGGCGAACACAAACTTTGTGTCCATTATCAACCAGTGGCGGATGGTGTTTATTTACTGTTCCTGGGTGCTAATGCTTACACACTAGCAAGGTTATTTAGTTTGGTGCACTAAGCTTTGACTCCAACTATAGAAGACTGTTACATTTCCTCAACAATTGAATCAGACAAGCAAACACACTCTATCAAACAGCTCATCTTGGCTACTAAATTAATTAATTAATTAAACTTTTCTCACTAATCATACAAAAACAAAAGAAAACCTTGGAAAATTTAAATTTTCATTCCAGTTTTTCTATCTTGACTTGGTTGTCATATTCTGCTTAACGGGGCATTCAGACCAAAAAAAGCGATCCGGCGATTTGCCGCAGGGTTGTGTGGCGGGGGGAGTGTCAATGAAATGGCCCGTTTGTGTGACGTCCTGTTGTGTTCTTAAACCCCCCAACAAAGCACAAGTAGACTTTATATTTCACAATTACTGTTTTCCATCAGATTGTTTATAGATAACGTTTCTGACCGCACTTGAAGGCAGCTTTATTTCACATGAGAGAAAGAAAAGAGACAAGCAAGACATAGCGAGTGCTTTGTTGTTGCAGGAAACATTCAGCTATTACACAAATGCCTAGGCAGTTCATTGCTTGTGTTTCGTTTTTCACCCTCATAGTGTTTTAAAAACGTTCTTGTGGCAGCGATAAAGGCAGTGATGTTTCCTGTTATTGATGGGATTCTCACACTGCCTCAAACCATAGCTCAAAACACACCGACAAGTCTGATCGCTGGTTACATGATGGCAGCGTGACGTGGGGTTGCGTTTTTCCAAAAGTTGAGTCATTCTCAACTTTTTGCCGCAGGCCCGCTGCGTTTTTTTGATTGTCCCCTCTGCGGCAACCCCACTGCAGGCTAAAGGCATTACCCTCATTCAAAATGAATGGAAAGACCTGCGTTTTTGCCAGTCAGTCGGACGGCCGATGTAGGCTGTCCGAATGCAGCCTAATGCTTAAACAGCCTAAAGTTTAGCCTACCATGCTATCTTGCCATTGGCAGCTTTTCCTTGTTGCGTTGCCGCCATCTGACTGGACTAGTGGAGCTGGAAATGGATGATATTGTGGTAATAGCTATATATAGGTGGGTTCAATAGAGGCTGTTGACACTGATAAAGCTTTATGGCTGGTGGGGCGCTGCATGTGCGCCCTCCTCCACTAGCCGGCTGTCAGTGGTATCAACACTGCATTTTCAGAAACACAACATTACGTAAGTCATGCACTTTAGTCACTGAGAAATGTGTCACTTTGGCTTCAACTATAAATGACACAGTCTGCCCAGTAGGCGGAACTTCTTCTAGTTCTCCTTTTTCACATGCTTCAACCTTTCAAAACAGCTAGAGCATTTCTGTTTTTCAACGAGACATGTTTCACACCAGCACTCCAATAGATGAGATAAAAAAAAAAGAGGGAAATGAGCTACAGTAGGTGGTGCGCTTCAGTGTGTCATGTTTCTTTACAGCTCCTATTGAGGAAAGCAGGCGAGGCTGCTATGCTCCCAGTGTGTGTGTGAGACAGTGCAGACAGTAATACAAGCAGTATCTGACACCCCCTGCCAGGGATCACATCCTTAAGACGGTTTCTCTTACTAATCCCCTCGTAATATGACTAATATTATGATACTGCCGTTACCCAGAGCACTCTGCGGGCACACACAGGAAGAAAACTATAGCCATGCACATATGCACAAACAGCTAAGTCTTAGGTATTGATCTGCAATGTTTAATACAATTAAACATCTGTTTTAATGCTCTGTTTATGACTGAACACAGCATCTATCTAGCTTTTACATTTGAAATCTTAAACATCCAGTGCTGGTTTGGTCGTTTCTGGAGAAAACCATTTGTGTCAGTGCCGACAAAAAACACAAAACTTAATCAACAAATGGGTGATGAAAAAGAATAGCGACTACAAAATGATGAAATCTACTGTAGGAAATGGAACATCAGAAACGTCTGTTTAGCACCAAAGATTATGTTACAAAAAAAAAAGGATTTTACTCATAACCACTTTAAGATCATTTAGAATTGTATTATTTTTTTCTGTTTCTGTTTTTGTACAATTAAAGTAACAAAGTCAGTAGATAACACAATATTCCCTCAGTTTGAGTCAGGATAAGACTCGGGCCGTGTTAGTGGGACAGAGAGAGGCTCTAAATGCAGAATAAGAATTCTAATTTTTAAGCCATGAATTACCAAAAGACTGCTTTCAATTTGATTGAATCCAACTTTATTAGCATTCCGCCTGCCTTTATGTGATGAGGCTGAGCCGGCCTTGTGTCCTCGCCCGGGCTGCAGCTGTGGCAGGGAAGAGCACAAAGAGGAGCTTAATTTGTGATGTTGATGGCTTTAGGATTTTCGGTCACAAGGAATTACATTGTCAATTATTTTCTGTCAATATGTTTTCTACATGTTTTGTTGCTCTTATCTCACATAGAAATTATTTCGCTTTGACCTATTAAACACGTTTGTACCTCTATGTGAAAATGAGACAGCAACAAGTTCAATTTGTAGCCACACTAGCAGTATGGCTCTATAGATTGTAGAGTTGGTCTGTTGGTCGGTCTGTTGGTCCACCACTTTGGTCTAGACTGGAATATCCCCACAACTATAAGATTGATTGCCACAAAATGTTGTAAAGACATTCATGATCCTAATGACTTTTGTGATCCCCTGAATTTTTCTCTAGGGCTGGGCGATATATCGATATTATATCGATATCGTAATATGAGACCAGATATTGTCTTAGATTTTGGATAAAGTAATATTATAATATGGTAAGTAATTTTCTTAACCTGTTCTAGCTGTAGGCCTTTACCCACTTAGTCATTATATCCACATTACTGATGGTTATTTATCTAATTCTTTTATCTAATATTTTGTAAAAGCACCGATTGTCAACCCTACAATATCGTCGCAATATTGACATTGAGGTATTTGGTCAAGAATATCGTGATATCTGACTTTCTCCATATTGCCCAGTACTACTCTAGCACTACCATGATGTTGACATTTTTGGTTTTGAGAAAAATGTCTTCACAACCATGAGACAGCTTGCCATGAAATTTGGCAAATACATTAATATCCCCCTCAGGATAAATTGTAATGTGTAACTTGATCGCCTTACTTTTCATCTAGCACCATCATGAGGTAAAGCATTTAATTTGTCTTATACTTTGATTTATGACCTATACAACTAATGACACTAGCCTCAGCTGTACCGTGTTTGGCACTAATTAGCAAAAACATGATAAAATGCTAAACTAAGATGGTGAACATGATAAGGATTATACCTGCTAAACATCAGCATGTTAGCATGGTTCATGTTAGCATGGTGGCATTAGGATTTAACTGTATGTGCCGCTGTGCCTGAGTACATCCTCACAGAGCTGCAAGTATTGCTGTTGTGTCCAGTCTTGTTTCTCTGATTTGATTCAGACTCTGCATGTTTTGTTTTGCTTTTAACGGAGCAACGAAAAATATGGATGACTGGGATATTCATTTTACATAAAAGCGATTACAGCAGTGTGTTACGAGAGTAGCTCAGACCGAGAATGCCAGGTGCGTCATATGAGTGACGTAAATGAGTGAGTATCCGAGTGAGGAAACTTAAGTGAGCGTCAGCGGTGTCCAGGGCTGCCAACTTTTCAAAAAACCTTGGAGTGAGATTTGGTTGGGCCAACTAAAATTTTGACGCGTACAAAGCAATTGCTTTTGGCTCATTCAGCATTGTTACCATACAGCAATATATATATATATATATATATATATATATATATATATATATATATATACACACACACACACACACACACACACACACACACACACACACACACACACACACTCAGTGGTTCTCAGTGTAGGGACCAGGGTCCCAAAGTTAAATTAACATTGGTCTACCAAAGGGATCTACTAGGACCACTGACATTCTAAAGAATGAGAACCACTGATTTACATAAATTCCAATCCTTCAAAACTAAATAAATAGAAATAACCATTTTTGGACACCAGAGGGACTGGTGGCCAAAGACCAAACCTCATTAGATTAGGCAGTGAGGGAAATTCATTCTTCAATCAAGGCCTTTCCCCACCACAAGGTCCAGCAGAAAATAAACTGAAAAATACCAACAGCAAGACAAAAGACACAGCATGGCTCATTTTGTGCATGTGTTATATCACAGCCTTTCTCAAACTTTTTTTGTGCCAAGGCCCATCCTCTGTACCCCACTTACTTAATTTTTTGGGAAAAGAGAGACTATTTGTTCATTTTATGAAACATTTAATGAATTATTTACAGTTACATTTAGAGATGCACAGAGGTTAGAGAAGCACAATAGTGGCCCAAAGTTTCCCAGTATCTGCCCCCCTGGTGAGCTGGCACAAACATCTGGACCAGTCACAGCTGCATGGCCTGGCAACCCAATGGCATAGGTTTTGTTTCCAGATTTTGTGAGGAGACATATAATTTTAAACATTAAAAACTGAATTTTTATGCACCTATTTCTACCCTTTTCTACATACATTTATGCTGGAAACAATTGAAGATATAGACAAATAAGGCCCTCAGGCATTATGTATTACTTTCAACTATTCTCTTGTAGATCAACTTTTTCTAATTTAACGTTATCTTTGCTACAGTGCAACACACATGTAGCCCTAATATACCCTCCCCTACTCTTTTGCGTCTTTTGTTGGGTAACATCTTTAAATGTGTATGTGGCACTTATTCATGTGACTCATACATTAATTCATTTTAATTAATTTATAAACCCCTGGACTTCAATAGCTCAGATGTGTTTCAGCAAGATTTCTGCTCATATTTACACATTCAAAATATAACTCCTCCCATCTGTGTTCTCCGAGATTTGGAGAGTTGTAATATAGTCTGCCATGCATGTTATTGCTCCGCTGATATGGTAGTATCTCATTCAGACTGTCTGACAGACACAGAGGCCCATTTGGGTCTCTGGTCTCTGACAAAGTTTAGAGAAGTGGCTGTATGCTGTTCTTCATCGGAGGTAGAGCACAAATGCAACTGCCCACAGCAGAGCGAGTCCACTAGAATTAACTGAAGTTGCTACACTTACTAGCTGCACTGCTCACCTCTATTTCTACAGAGAGAGTGGACACAAAGTGACAGACAGGTCTGTATTTATTAAATACTCAAAGCATAAATACCTGAAGCCGGGGAAATGCGGGGGGAAATGCGCCTGGGATGGCTCGTGAAGTAGCATCGCAAATGTGAGAACATTTCGAAAATTCCACAGGCAGGGAGCGCTCTTGAACCCCCTCACCGTCTCTGAAAGCATAACTAGTTGATCACGAGTGGCTCAACAGGTAGATCTATAGATAAACTCATCTTTCAGGCATTTGACCGACCGGGTTGACACTTCAGCGTGAGAAATCGGGGGTGTGGCGTGTGAGCGTGTGAAACCAATCAAATGTGTGTGTTTTACGGCCAATGCGTGAGAGTTGGCAGCCCTGGGTGTTGGTGAGAGTAGTCTATATCCACGAAGTTCCACTTCTGGGATTGCTCCGGTGCCGCAGGAAATTCCGCCGGATGCATGTCTTTTCGCCGATGTACCTTTCCTTCTGCTTTCTTTCTGTTGGAATTTTAAACTCTGGTTAATTGATGAGGACTATGGTTCACCGCTCCTCAGATCTCTGCAGGGTAAATTGAGACAGGTAGACTATGCGTCCAATCCAATCTGTGTTTTCTCTCGCATGAGTAAAACAAAAACTTTTGAACGTAAACGTTCCACCAAAACAAGTTCAATCCCGTTCAATCCTGAGTATCAATCAATCCCGATATGACGATTGTAATTGGTTTAAAGAAATGCCAATAAACCAGAGCACGTTTTTCTCCCATCCCGGAATGCTGTGTGGACTAGCCAGACCTTCCTCCACAGCGCTTGTGGAGGAAGGTCTGGCAAAGCCAGACCACGGTGAGAGTAACTTAGCGTATGAGTGTAGTGCAAGAGGAAAGGGAGTTAGCAAAGACGCTGTAAAGTGAGCCTACAGTTAATAATAAACAACAAACGTCTGAAGACATGGTGGCTTTGTCTGCTCTTTATTCTGCCGGTAAAGTGAAGGGTGTTATCCCCGAAAGCATCGGCCCTGGAGGGAAATTCTCCCCTGTGCTTCCCGACTATGGTCTGGGAGCCCGAAACAGGAAAGGTGTAACAAGTGGATAAGCTAGGGAGATAGATAATTATGATAATTAAGTGTTTATCAGTTAAATCTCATCACGAACATGCCACGTGATGACTACCAGTGAGACATCAGGTAAGATTTTACCATCCATGTTGTATGCTGCAGGAATTAGTCAGACTGAGCTGTCAGTATTCTTCATATGGTCTGCTTAAAGGTGGGAATATTCTGCACAATCTGGATTCCCCTGACTACAGTAATGACGCCCATAAAGGCCCTTGGACCCCTTTGCAGGAACAACAACCAGGAAACAAACATGTTAACAGTGGTCACTGTAACCCACTTGGTATGCAGGACATAAAGGCATCAGATCACAATTATTTCTCACTGTGAATTTTGTCACTCTTCAAAATTCTGGCCCCCCACATGCTGATGACAGTACTGCCCCGTGCTGTCCGAGGCAGAGGTGGGGGTGCTCTGCTGCATTAAGGACAGATTTGTTCACAGTTACGACTTCCCAGCACGGAGAGATGGTGATCTTAAGAATCTCCTTGACATTGCCTGGTCCTTCTCACCCCCGAAGGTGTTTGGAAAAGAGGAGTTAATGCAATGAGGCATGGTGTAGAGAAAATCTATCTGATGTGGAGTTGTTTGTTCATGGGGAAAAAGAGGAGAGGGGAGGGCGGCGGGTCGCTGCAAAGGAAGAACAGCTGCTGAAATAATAATAGATAAACAATAGATGGAGTTTTGTGAAGGAAGCTTTGTGTGCTTTCACTTTGAGTGTCATGCAGTATACTTACCTGTATAATGCATGATACTTAAATAGTTTTTTGGGGGAGGAACTCAGCATCTCCTTGTGCTAACCTAGTTCAATTTCAACTTTAAAGCATCCAGTTTAAATAGTAAATGACCCCCTCTTTTCAATTCTAAGTCTCTCTCTCTGTGAATGTGTGTTTGCTAGTGTAAGTGAGTGCATATGTGCATATATGCGCCAGCACGTGTCAACTTGCACGTCATTAATAGATGATAACCCCGGCTGGACAGAGCTGTGCTAATGCACTTGTTCATCCCTCTTTTTCTTGTCTTTCCATGTCCATCTCTCTCAAATCAACCACAGCTGCTATGGACTTGGGAGAACTGTGACGACTGAAATGGGAGTTGGGATAGGGTTGATATAAGGATCCTGTGTGTGCGTACGTGTGTGGGTGTGTGCTTGTTTGTGTGCGCGGGGTAAGCCTAAGGGGTAAGCTTTTAGAGGTTTGAGCAGAAGGGTGTGAGTGAGAAGGAGAAGACAGATGTGAGCAGTTATCTCTTCCAGCAGGCCTCCTGTCCTGCCTGCACACATATTCACAAACACACATACATACACAGACACACACACAAACATACATCATTCCCATCTGTAATCATGTTTAGCATGGCTCTCTCACACACATCAGAGTCCAGCCCAAATGCCCAATCACATCCAGCTCAAACTGAATGCGTATGTGGACCGAGTCTGGCTGCTCTGTATTTGTTGTGCAGCAACAGCAAAATCTCTCCACTGTACCTCCTATTGCTCACCAGAAACAAGCCCTGAGCTGCAAGCAGACAGAACATTGCCCGGGATTGTGGGTTTGATGCTATTTTTACAGCCAGTGAGATGAGGGATGTGCTGAAAGAAAGCTTGGCTCTCTTCTCCTCCCAGTACTTTAATTAGAATGGCTGCAGTTCTTGCTGTCTCACCTGTCTCTTTGTTACCAGAAAAATGAATACATGTTAGGGAGATACACTTAATGGATAAATGGATGGATAAATTGAGTGAGAATACAATTTGCAGTTGCTTTGTTTCCTGCAAAGGCAGATTTGCACAGGGAGTAAGCGACTGTGTATGCATGTATGTGTGTGTGTGTGTGTGTGTGTGTGTGGGTGTGTGTGTGTGTATGTGTGTGTGCTCACGTGCATGGCACAGAGTGGAAATCAATGCAGAGAATATAGTGGCAATTACTACAGCAGCCTGCAAGTGAACCTAGTAGAACAAACTAACTAATACATGAATAAATAAGCACAGTGAAATAGAGATGTGTATCTGTGTGTGTGTGTGTGTGTGTGTGTATCTGTGTGTGTGTGTGTGTGTGTGTGTGTGTGTGTGTGTGTGTGTGCGCACGCGCGCGCATGCAGACTGGCCTGTAGATTTTAGACAGTCCTTCTCTGTGCCAGCCAATTAACGAAGTGTGTAAATCGAGCTCATTAAAGAAACACAGCATGGTGCCACACACACACACACACACACACACACACACACACACACACACACACACACACACACACACACACACACACACACACAGTGTCAGTATCAAGCCAGACTCTCCTATGTCCCTCCTATTTCAAGCATACCATGCATAGGAAGTGACACAGGTCTACTACTAAGTGTCCACTTGTTTGTGGTTGCTACTGTGTGTATGTCCTTTTTTGTGCCTGTGTTGTACATGTCTGTGTTAGTCTGTTTGGACAAGCTGTAAAAGATTGATTTAGAGTTTGTTGCTTTGAACTAACTGCCAAGTGCTGCCTCACTAACCCTCCGTGTTCAGAGAACAAAAGCTTTTCAAGGTCCCCACCTACAAACCATTCCTCTCTCTTTCTCTGTCTGTCTTTCTCTCTCCATGACTCGGTGCCTCTTGCCTTCTTTTTTTTTTGCCTTACACTCATCTATTTCAATCTGGGTTCTCCATTTATCAGACGCTGCCCTTCTGTTTTCAAGTAGGGGCTGAGTGCAGCACAAATATAAGTTCTTCATTTGCATAACTGTATTATAATGTCGAGTCATGGATGTGCTGTTTTGTTGGTATTGTGAGCGAGTGCTCAGTGTCAGTGTCTCTCTGCGTAATTAGACTGTGAAAAATAAGAAACCAGGAGACTTACTATAGGTGAAAATATTTTCCCTTACTGTGCTTAATAACTGTGATTCATGGAACTGTGTGGACTAGCATTAGTCACCCAAATGAGGGAAACAGAATACAGTGGGAACACAAGAGTGTGACTAGATCAGATGATGCATTTTGTGTTATTCCTTTGAGGTCTGGGTGCTGAAAGACATGCCTGTCTCTCCTGTTTCTGCCCAGCATGTGTCTTAATTTAAATCAACTCAATTTACTTTAATTCAGGTCAGTGGGGTTTATTGGCATGAATGTGAATGAAGAGTGTTTCCAATGCTTCAAAATAAGATCGTAATTATAGATGATATGTATTGAAATTACATTTTGAACACTGAATCATAGTCATTTTTGGCTATATATATATATATATATATATATATATATATATATATATATATATATATATTTGAGTCTGTTGCCTAGTAAAAAAATGGGGGCATAGTGTGGGTCTGTGTGCATGTCTTTATGTACAAAGGATGATAATGTGCTCAGCAGAGGATTTGGAGGATTGGGAAGTGAAGCTGCTGTGTCCAAATTTTGTCTACAGATTCTGGTCGGTTATGCAATCCAGTGCAGCCAGTTATCCCTTCGATGCTAAATGCTGTATGATCCTCTTTCTTATTCTAAGACAACATTAAGACATGCATTTCTTTGAAATTCATCAGCCTCCTTTCGGAGCTAAGCCCTAAATGGTTAACCTCCCACTACATTCAGAGGCATAAAACAGCAGCTCAAATTTACTGTACGACAAAGACGTGGACAGCCAAGCCAAAATGCTAAGTCCTCATCCAACAGATGGGAGTTTTAAGTACAAGCAACATCCTATATTGCTAAAGGGGAATCTAAGAATTGTGTCATTTTGAAAAGCCTGACTGCAAACTGGTAATAAAAGACCCAAGAGCAAATCTTCCCCTGAGGCAAACATTCATGTATTCACATACACTTACGCAGCAGTATAGCCTGCAGGCCACCCATGGCTCCAACTGTACCCAGCACACAGCAAGACCGATCAGGGAACACATTAGAGCACATTAGATGATGAGTTCACACCGTTTTCTTTAAGAGATGGAGGTTCAAATATAGGCTGCATGCCCTGCCTGCACTTATGTGATCCCTTCATCCATCCATCCATTTCCTCTTCATTTCCTGTTGAACCCTCTGCAACATGACAGTAGGAGTTGCCAGATTGGAGGGCTGCAGGGCTTGGTGAGATGCCAGTAGAGCCAGGTGGTGGGAATCTGTTGTAGATTAAACTGCTTTGTGACCAGCTACC
Organism: Sander lucioperca; assembly: GCF_008315115.2. NCBI lineage: Eukaryota > Metazoa > Chordata > Actinopteri > Perciformes > Percidae > Sander > Sander lucioperca. The sequence goes on from NC_050184.1 coordinate 36,823,249, forward strand.
CGGCTCACCCTGGCCCTAACAGACATGGCACCCCTGGCTGATTGACCTGTGTGGCAGGTGTCATGGGTACGGGTGGCAGGTCAAAGCCTGCCCTTATCTCCCTTCTCCTGGCTGGGGAGAGCTTTGAATGTGGGAGGTCGTTTGGTGATGCTGCCCGATGATTACCACTCGCCATAATGTCATGCCACGTCAAAGCAACTTTCCCAGACTATAGTCTTATTGCAATCTTATTTGTAGAGATAAGGACATTGGACAATTTGGCATAATCCTGGATTTTGACACTCAATGCCAAAAAACAATTTAATTTTTATTTTTTACAATACCCATGCATGGCAACTGCAGTGGGGTTAAGGTATAATTGAAGGTATAGTTTAAGATTTTTTGGAATTAGCTTATTCGCTTTCTGGCACAGAGTTAGATGACGATATCTATGCCACTCTAATGTCAAAAAGTAAATATGAAGCTACAGCAAGCAGGGTAAGCTTAGCACAAAGACAGGAAATGGGGAAAAGGTAACAAAATTTGCCTCCATCACTCTAAAGCTCACTATTCACAAGTGTAAAAACAAAAATTTGTGGTTTTCCCGGGGGGTAATGTGTCGATAGCTTTGCCAACACCAGTACTCGAAGTGGGCCGGTACTCACTGGTACGCAGTACCGGCACGTCTACATTTTACTCTTAAGCGTACCTGCACTTTTTCTTGCGTACCGCTACTTCTCGCATGTAGCCGGTACTCTACCACTGACAGAGAAAGCGTCAGTGTCAGAGAGATTGGTAATGACCCTAACGTTACATAAACTACACTACCCAGAGGGCACTACGTGACTTACCTCAGATCTTGACGAATCACGTAAAGGCAAGCAGTCAGCCCACCCTATCAGAAGTTCGCTTCTCCACGGACGCTAGTTCGAAAAAGCTGTCTCATGCCTGCGGCCTGACCGTAACAGATTTTTCACTGCTGAAAACCTAGAAACTAAAAAGAAGTGTGTCGAGTTTGTAAGTCGTTATGTTATGTGGCTTCAGAAAAGTACTAAAAGAACGCATGTGCCAGAGCCAGACACGTCAACAGAGGTCCAAGTCCAACCAGAAACATCAGGTATGATTAATGAGCTTCAAAACTAACGTTAACGTTGATGTGAGCGGAACAGCTAGCATTAATGAGGAGTCTGCAGCTACCAACCTTAACATTACCTTGGTCAATGACACTGACGTCAACAATAACGTGAGTAACGAAACACATGGATGGCCTGACTGTTGGTCAAGGGACCAAATGATGCATTTTTGCTTCACGAACAACTGGCTCATTTTTAAAGATAACAAACTGGGCTGCAAAACATGTAGCAGCATCCCGTCACTTGCTGGCCAGACAGAGAGGGGACTAAAGCTGTCAAGAGAATGACTCACGCACGCACGCACGCACGCACGCACGCACG
>NC_050184.1:36829681-36832181 GCF_008315115.2 Sander lucioperca
ATGTAATTTTTTTCTTGTTGCGCATATAACGCATCCATGGAAACATGGATGCGTTATATATGCCTGCGTATGCCTGCGTATATGCCTGCGTTATATATGCATATGTGCCTGCAAGACACACACTCACATGAGTGTGTGTCTTGCAGGCACATATGCATGAGGCCAAGCAGTATAAATGATTTACTCAACTTACAGTGACAGGGCAGGAAAATGTTGGCCTAGATTAGCAGGATGTAGAAAAAAAAAATCACTCTAAAACGCACATGCAGAAACAGTCTAATTCTCTCTATACTGGCTTTTTTCAGTGAAAAAGCTCTAAAAACCCCACTGTACACTACCTGCTCAGCACCAAACAACATACAGACACTGTTAGCAACTAATTGGTAAACAAAGTGGAGCATTTAGCAGCTAAAGAGACAGTTATCTCCCTCAGAAGTTGGTAGAAACCCAAAACAGAGCTAAAAGAAGAGTGAATGTTGGACTTATATAGAGAGCCAAAGTCACACCCCTTCCGGTGGACCTCATGGTACCTTAATTGGGAAAAATATGAACGGTAGTGAACGGGGTGAGACAAATCATTTTTTGATCCCGTTTGAATTGAGCCATGGATTACAAATATGATGTTCGTCAATTTAAAAGATAATTTTTCAACCGAAGAAAGTCTCACCGTGGATTTCCACAGGATGCGGAACGTCTGCGGACCGGTTGCGTGCTCCGCCGTCCGTCAATACCCACCAGGTCCGGATTTGTTGCGTAACGGCTGCGGCCAGCCGACCACGAGATCTCGCGAATTCACATATGTACGCGCGATATAACAGGATGTAGTTTCTATAAACAGAACCACAAAACCAACAACAGTTTGTTTCCATCCAGAGGAGTAGAGGGGAAACAACTCTGAGCTGTGTTTTCAAGGTGTAGTGCAGGGAAATATGACCTGCCGTGAGCACAGTGTATTTTATTTTGAAAATGACCCGGATGTTTTATTTTGTTTATTATCTGAATTGTGTTGAATTGCTGCGGAGCTCTCCGTCGTCCGTCAAAAATAGAAGCTCTGCGTATCTGCTCCGGAGGGCTGCGGACTGACGGAACTGGGACGGAGTAGGGACGCAGACGTTCTGCAGTCAGTGGAAATACACACATTGACTTTAATGGAAACCTAATGACTCCGTCGACGTTCCGGAGACGTTCCTCAGACGTTCCGCATCCAGTGGAAATTGCCGGTCAGTTAGCCGTAGGTTTGTCATATGAGCACTTAGTTTTGTGTGAAACCGCTCAGTGAACTACATTTCTCGTCTCACACAATTTATGTCACCTAGCTTGATGCTCAACTTGCTTGCTAGCTAGCTAGCTTAGCTCTGTTCCACAACACATGTAACGTTATCTTACCTGATATGTTTTATCCAGTGAAGTGTTTTCAGCAGATAAGCAAAAGAACAGTCAAGATCCTCTGCTCATTTGAGTAACGTTACATCCCTAGTACGATACACACAGACATCGTGGCTTCAGCGAGACGTTATCCATGCGACATTGAAGTGTGTAGTCTTTCTAATTACGTATTTTCACAGTCTTATACTTCAACAGTTTAACAATAAACTGAGACGTTCTTCGGTTGAATTAAATTATCTTTTAAATTAACGAACATCATATTTGTGATCCATGGCTCAATTCAAATGGGATCAAAAAATAATTTGCCTCTCCCCGTTCACTACCGTTCATATTTTTTCCGAATTCAGTGACTGCAGGTTTAACGCCGCCTTCACACTGGCAGTTGAAATCAGCTCCGATACGGCTTTGAAACGACCGGAAGTCATTCATTTCCTATGGAGATTCGCAGACTGCATGCGAATGGGTCCGAACTGGGTCCGAAGGAGTGTGGTGTGAAAACAATCGTGTCAGTTGGTCATCCGGATGCGTTCAAAAAATTTAACTCTTGCGAAAGGCTACGGACAGTTCCTGTCCGACAATTCCAGTGTTGCTATGGTACTGATAAACAAACCTGCTAATGCTAATTAGTTAGCTAGCAACAGACATCGAACTATTGACATTATACCGCTATATCACATTTAACCAACATGACATGTCAACGTCCTGGGCAACTTTTCTCCACGCAGCAGCCTTTCTATTTATATCTGTATAAGAGAGGTCATAGAGAATCGTACATTCAGACACTTATCGTCGTTCTAGTCTCGCTGCCATTTTTGTGAGTCACTTCCAAAGCTTTTCAACGGTGTAGTACGACGTCCGCTGGGGGCGTATTGTGTATTACGAAGCTGATTTCAACTGCCAGTGTGAAGGCGGCGTAAAGGTCTTCTGCACAAACAGTCTCCCGCTTGAGCATGTGCACTACTTGTCCGGACTCGCACAGATGATTAGTGCACATGTGCAAGCTTCTCAGAGGAGCAGCAGAAGTGTTGTAAACAGTTATGTTTTGCAACAATGCATGTGTTTGGGAAATACTGGAAAGTGCACAAGTTGTGTGACAGTTTGTAAATGGATGTTT
>NC_050184.1:36834681-36959681 GCF_008315115.2 Sander lucioperca
CTCACTGTGCGTGCAGATGCGCTCACACCTGCCTGCTGCCATTCCTGAGCAAGCTCTGCACTGGTGGCACTCCGATCCCGCAGCTGAATCCTCTTTAGGAGACGATCCTGGCGCTTGCTGGACTTTCTTGGACGCCCTGAAGCCTTCTTAACAAGAATTGAACCTCTTTCCTTGAAGTTCTTGATAATCCTATAAATTGTTGATTTAGGTGCAATCTTAGTAGCCACAATATCCTTGCCTGTGAAGCCATTTTTATGCAACGCAATGATGGCTGCACGCGTTTCTTTGCAGGTCACCATGGTTAACAATGGAAGAACAATGATTTCAAGCATCACCCTCCTTTTAACATGTCAAGTCTGCCATTCTAACCCAATCAGCCTGACATAATGATCTCCAGCCTTGTGCTCGTCAACATTCTCACCTGAGTTAACAAGACGATTACTGAAATGATTTCAGCAGGTCCTTTAATGACAGCAATGAAATGCAGTGGAATTTTCATGGCAAAGAAGGACTATGCAATTCATCTGATCACTGTTCATAACATTCTGGAGTATATGCAAATTGTTGTTATAAAAACTTAAGCAGCAACTTTTCCAATTTCCAATATTTATGTAATTCTCAACACTTTTGGCCACGACTGTACTCAAAGGCACACACCAAATCATGGGACCTGAATGAAACAGCATGCATAAGTTATGTGTAACAGGCTGTGCAGTGAAATAGGAAAGCAATGAGGAGGGATCTGGGAAGGAGAGACAAACAAAAATAAAGGGATGAAGTTTGTGTAATACATGAGAGTCTGCTTTTTTGTGTTTGTTGCTTTGTGTTATCAAGAAATGTAGTGAACATTCCTGTAAGACTATTTTTTGTAAGACGTAATTATAATAAATACATGTATTTGCGCATCCATGCACACACAAACAAGCATCTAACACCCTGAATTACTGATATTGCTTAGTTATGAAGCTACATACTGTAGCGACAACTAATCATTTCGAAATGATTAACTGTAGTTATTTTTATGTTTTAACATACTATATGAAATTGAATAGTCAGTGCGTAATGTTTAGAATAAAACAGACCTCCTTTAATCATGCTTTTTACTTCCCCAGAGCCAGTTTTGTATTGATGTGTTCTTACTGTAATTCTCTTGTCATGCTAATACACCAAGAGTTATGTTACTATAAAAACACTGACGTCATGCCAACATTTTGTGTAGATTTATATTGACAACGCCTTCTTTGCTTTTCTCTGCAGTATGTCCATCTTATTATTTAACATTACGATTAAGACATACTTTATTGATCCTGCAAGGGGAAATTAAATTTTTTCACTCTGTTGTTTTGGGTTAGGGTTATGCCCAGGACCTATACATGCACTAATGGAGAAATGTCAGAGTGAGGGGGCTGCCCATGACAGGCGCCCCGAGCAGTTATGGGTTCGGTTCCTTGATCAAGGGCACCTTGGCAGTGCCCAGGAAGTGAACTGGCACCTCTCCAGCTATCAGAACACACTCCGTACTTGGTCCGCACGGAGACTTGAACCAGGGACTCTCCAGTTACCAAGCCAAGTCGCTACAGATTGAGCTACTGCCACCCCCAAATTTGTCTCAAAGCTTCCAGTTTATTGTTTTATCTGTGCGGCTTCAGTACCAGACACCAAACAAAAGTGCTCTTGATAAAGGCTTGTCCTAATGTGGGAAAACCTAAATACAGACTTTGTTTCGGTTGACACAGCAACCCACATTTTTAGTGTCATGATTCATCGCCTCTGCAGTAATCTGCATCTGTTCTCACATTTTATATTATATTTTTAGCACACATCCCACTGCTTCTTGTTATTGCCTCAGTAATGTTTAACAAACTTGCACAGCTGAAACATTAACGTATGAAGACAGTTGTCATTTCCCTTAAAGATACTTCCTAGGTGCTATGGGGACTGTTAGCACAGCTAGTTTTGAGTGATGGGTGTGTGGATGTGTCTGTGTGTGTGTGTGTGTGTCATCCTCTTACACATGGGCCTACTGGGACCACCCTAGCAGATGCTTCATGTACAAAATTATGCATTTAGGGCAGAGAAATAGGTCTGAACCAGGGGAGTTTAGGAGAGTTACAGAATGAGACCAGAAAGGACTAAAGCCATCAGTGAGACGCCCCGTTGTGATCTCTCACTAAACTCCTGGCCTGTATGTTAATCTGTCAAAGAAGGAGAGATGAAAAAAGAAAGGAAAGAAAGGAAGGAAGGAAGGGAGGGAGAGAAGATGCACCAATGCCCTTTTACCATCTCCCTTGCACTTTTCCCCTCTTTAAGTATTCATTAAACTGAGGCAGAGGTTTCTAAGGGCAGCTTGGACACTAATCATTAACTCCTGCCTCTCATCTACTTATATCACTGATCATCATCTCTTTCTCTCTAAAATGAAAACAACAACAACAACAACAGGAAAAGTGGATTGTTGACTCCCTTAATACACTTTTACCCTGCTCCATCGCTTTCTCTCTCTCAACCACATTTTTTCTTCATAAACTATGACCAGCAGCGTTGGCAGTCCTCCACTGACACACATGGATGAATCCAGTTCTGGATGATGTTTTTCATGCTCAGATTGAACATTCTTGAGGTTCCCACATGTCAGCAGCTCGTGGTATAACCCAACATGACTGATTTGAAACAAAATATTGTGAGTGCTCACTATGTGCTTTTGAGTGTGTGTGTGTTTTCTCCAGTGGCAGGTGTTGGTTTCAAAGTGTCTAAGAGTGCTGTCCTGCAGGGATGATCTCTAAATGTGTGTGTGTGTGTGTGTGTGTGTGTGTGTGTGTGTGTGTGTGTTCTTATAGGCCACTTCAATTCGTAATCTCCAATGAGTAACATGAGAGATGTCCTCTAAGCAGGCTGTGTGTTTTTGTGTGTGTGTGCGTGTGTGTGTGTGTGTGTGTGTGTGTGTGTGTGTGTGTGTGTGTGTGTGTGTGTGTGTTTAACCTGGCACCTGATTGAAGCATTTCATCAAAAATCACATTGCAAATGCAAATAGAAATAACCTGCTGACTCTATGACAACATCATATTTCATGTGTACATCACTCGACAGGAATGATCAAAAGATACTGATCACTATTGGAATCTAGAAACGATAAAAAAAAAAAAAAAATAAATAAAAAGTTTCCTGGAACTGCAGTGTACTTCTCACATGCCAAATTGTGGCCTTTCTAAAAAAAAAAACATATTTTCTAACTTACAATAACAACATATTACCTATTACCATACCATTACCTAATAGCTATTACCATACCCCTGCCAGGCCAGACAAATATTAATAAGAATTAATAAGAATAACGCCAAATATCCACTGTGTTTCCCCTATATTCATTTCCGGGTCTTAATCAATGTGCTGACAGATTCCATGTTGTGTTTTTAGCTGAGCTAGACCAGAGAATATTTGGTTAAAACAGTCGGATGATGCTGTTTTGCCCTAATTTCTCTCCATAAAGTTTGCTGGAAGTGATGTAATGTAGCATTTTATGTGGAGTGAGCACTGTGCTGGACTCAGTTTAAAAAATAGCCTTTTAAATGCTACATTGCTTGTAAGGAAATAACGGGAGTAACAGACGAACCAGCATTAAAAGTGACGTATTTTCTTTTGAAATTGGTGCTGTGCCGTGGATCCAATTCATGCCGATGTGAGTGAATGAAGAGTGGTTTATGTGGATTTGAAACTTTAAAGTTTAAATTGTGAACGGAATTTGGTGCAGAGGTGATAGCACCTCTAATCACAATTTTCTAGAGTCCAAGGCCACGTCCAACCATGAATTCAAAATCTAAGGATATTCAATTTATAACATACAATTATAATTAAAATATACAAGTTTAAACAATATAAATCAGAGAAAAAACAGCAAATCCTCACATTTGAGAACCTGGAACCAGAGAATGTTTTTGCTTGAAAAATGTATTATAAAAACAGTTGGCAATTAATATAAATTGTTTTAAATATTAATTCATTAACTAATCATACATCTAATATGAAGATACATGTCAATGATTAAGAAAGTAATGAGTGGAAGCAGAAGAGAGAGAGAGAGAGACAGAAATGGACGGGGAGCAGAGACAGAATCTAAATATACCAGCTGAGGGCGGTGGAGAGGAGAAAAAGCACCGGTCCTCTGAAAATCACAGTTTAATGAAAAATTAAGTTGGGAGGCACAGGAGAGAGGAGAGCAGAGAGAGAAAGAAAGAGGAGTGGAAGGGAGAGAGAGAAAGTGCTTTTACTGCCGGTCACTTTTACCTGTCTGTCTGGGAGATGGACGGATGAAATCAGACTCCTATTAAAGTGCGCTGGAAAAGTAGAACCTGCATTCTTTCTCTGTCAGTGAGTTCAGAAACAAGGAAGCTTAGCTGCACCCTTTTTCCTTCACATTCCAGGAAGATATCCTAAAGCATCTGAGCATCTACTGTTTTTATACTCTTTGTTGAGACTTTTACTGAACTGCCTCAATTCCTAATGTTGCTTGTTCAGCAACATCATCAGAAAAAATGTTTTACTTTTAACGGTTGTTCTTACTCGCTGCAGAACAACCATTACATTTGTCAACAAAAGCTTATAGCATTGGGATGGATTTCCACTTTCCTAGTAGTTAGATAATCCCAGTCAAGTGGCTACAAAAGTAAAAAAACTGGATTGCAAATGAATTAAAGAAGCCATTTCTTCCCCCCTGTATTATTTTTTCGTAGGTGCTCTCCCATGCCTGACGCTACCTTCTCTCCCTGCGTCAGGGACCACACAGTGGAAGCCATTTGCATTTCTCTTTAATATAATTCTAAAGCTTCAAGAGATCCCTACTTTGCATTTGTTTATTTAGTTCAAAGTGTTTTTTTGTTATTGCCCAAGAACCTTGTAGAAAATTGAAGTGTAGTCAAAATGTGATAGATATGAGAGTGGTGTGCTGTGTATTCTATGGAGAGGGGACTTTGATGTTATTTTTGCAGTGTTAAGCCAGTTTATAGCTATCGTGTAGCTCGCTCCTGTAGGTGAGGGTTGGCAATTCTCTTTTTCTTTTATTGTCTGATGCTGTTGGACTTGTGGGTGATAGAAAGGCTCAGACAACATAACTGCATTTACCACCTGGATCTGCACTGTCAGCAGACGCACTCTGCAGTTGTTTCTGTAGGTGTGTGTGCATGTGTCTTTGTGTGTGTTTGACCTGGGGATGTTTTAGGGGTGGCTGTGCCGTGTGTGGACGATGGATCTGTAGTGACATCAGGATTTTTTTCGCGGTACATTGGTTCTCCAGGTTAGCACAGAGAGCGGCAGACAGACAGAGCAAAGAGGGGGGAGATAGATGGAGTGTGACACCCTTGGGTCGAATCCAGCTTTAGGGATGTGTTGGGGACACACATGTAGCAGCAGACAAAAGCTGATTTGAAAGATGGGAATGTCAAGTCTCTGATGTGCCTTCCAAAGTCATAGAATACAGTTAACAAGTGAAAGAGTGATAAGAGGCTGAGGATTGTTGGAGGAGAGGGCCAAAAGTGCTTCCCACTCCTTATTTTCTCTCCCTTTTCTGTCCAACCTCCTCTCTATTTCCCCGCAACTCACACACACACGAACACCCACCCACCCACTCTCCCACCCACCCACACACACACACACACACACACACACACACACACACACACACACACACACACACACACACACACACACACACACACACACACACACACACACACAGTTTGCACAATGCTTGTTAAATTGGAGGCTTAATTTGGAGCCTCTGGCTTTCTCCACAGGTCACATGGAGTGAGTTTATCCACAAAGGCCAAACTGTGGATTTCATTAATGAAACACACATGAGACACTCTCATGTACATACACACACATACGCTCCCGGCAGGATCAGGGAGGCCTAATCAAGCCAAAACCTCCCGAGGTTGCAATTAGGTTTGGAGAGCCACAGTTCTAACTCAAGCTACAAAACAAACCCGTCCATTAAGTCACAAGAATACACAGATTTACTCTGACAAATCATCATACTGTTGTGTTCCATCCATTCACATTCATCCACTGCTGTGTGCCAACTTAGCCACTACACATTTATTGTACCACTGCAGAAATGAAGTACAGGTGAAATAAACACACATACACACACCTGCAACTTTTCATGGCTTATTTTCTTCTAGTATAGCAAGTATAGTGTTCTCTTATTCTCTTATAGTGTAACTCTTATTTAAGTTACCTGAGGTTTTGACCTTTAAAGTTGACCTGTTTGGCACAAATAGGTGTGTGTGTGTGTGTGTGTGTGTGTGTGTGCGTTTGTGTCTGCGTGCATGCGTGTGTGTGCAAGTGTTTGTCTCACCCAGTTTGAGCAAAATTTAACTTTGCTTAAAACATTTAGAAATATCAGCTATTTCTGTAACTTTCCGAAACCATCGATCCGACATTCACATTCACTTCATGGTGTGATTGGTCAACTGTGCGGAGTTGAGAAAAGAGCCAGGGTTTGAACTTCTCTCTCTAGCTCTCTTTTATGCATTATTGACACAACTATTTCACTTTTCATGTGAACAACCGAGTGCAACACTTGCACTTTTCTGGGGGAGACTGTCTGAAAATGTGCACCTGAACTAAAGCGGGGTTGTGACTGACCACCAACTGACAGACTGACGTTGCCATCCGAGAGCCATGCAGCTTTAGCGTAGCTAAAAGCAACTTTTACAACGTTAACTAATCTGGTTGGGTTTTCTCCAGTTCCAGTACATTCACAAGATGTAATCTACTGATTGATGGGGAAAAAGTAACAAGCTGTAAAATATTTGGAACTACCAACCAATGTGCCAGCCAAGTAATACTTGAGTCTCGATACCAACACAAAACTCCTTTTGTGGCCTTATTGAGAACCTTTGTTTTCTTTCCTCTCCTCCATCCTTGTACCGTTCTCTTTGGTTCTTCACTTTCCTTCTATGCACTTGTCCCCTTTCATCTTTCCTTTCTACCTTATTCGTCACCTTTCAGTTCCTCTCTGCTACCCTATCGACAATATCAGACAACATCTTCCATTTTCTTTTGATACCACTACATTGAATAGCACAGCAAGCTACGGTGAGTATCCTGATGACCTTAGCCACAGTGCCAGTCGGTCAGAGATAGTTATCTCTCTGTTGATTTCTTAGGATGAATAAGTTCCATTTCTATTGTTGCTAATTCATAGTGATACACATGTTCATCTCATGCACAAAGACAGAGAAACATACACAAACACAGTAACAGCTTGTAGGGATCAACGGCTTCACCACTAATTGGTGCAGAAGTCTTTTCTCACATTTAATGATAAAATTAAACCCAACACAATATAGAGTGCTTTCGCACCTGTAGTTTAGTACATTTGGAAAGGAAACAACTTAAACATTGTTATCTTTTAGTTCTGGTCCAGGAGGTCATTTTGGCTTTTTACAAACCAACCAAGAGGAGTACACATGATGTTATAGAGTCTTACAGGTACGACAGGATGGTTTTATTGATTGCCATCCTGCATCTTCAGGACCACCTGTGGTATAAATCAAATTTGATTATGAGCATTATTAGTATTATGCAAATCGACCGCAAGTTATAAATAATGACTCAGAGGTAGAAGCAGGATGAAAAAGAGGCGTCTTGTACAGCAATATAGGGTCACTATTAGGGATGCACCGAATCCCGATTTTTGGGGTTTGGCCAAATACCGAATCCACTGGTTAAGATTCTGCCGAATCCGAAACCGAATACCGAATCCTACTCCCATCCTCAGTCCATTAACACAGTAAACACATTAATGAAGTAAACAACGTCCACAGCCTCTAAAATAGTTAAATGTAACAACTTAATGTTGAATTCACACGCTCTTTTCACATCGTAGGAAAGCACATCGCTATCGCCAGATGAGTGACAATTTTGTTTGGCAAATTTTCGCTAACCAGTGTATGATGAAGGCATGTTGGGTGGGTGAAATTAGAAAGCTAACGTTAGCTAACGAGCAGCAGCCGGCCGTTTGGTCGCTCCGCTCCCACTGTAGGGAGCTGTCATTTGCCGAGAGAACATCTGACAGCCCGGGAGAGGCACTGTCTGGTTAACACAAGTTTTTAGCTGTGACTGTCCTTCCTTTGCCGTACCTGGGGTTGCTGCATTTTGGCTGCTGTCTGTGGATTCTGTGGATGTGCGGCTCGTATTCTTTCGGATGTTTCATGCGCAGGTGTTTTGGCAGCGGCGCTGTTGTGTGTTGTTTGGGGTCCTTGCCGCTGCGGGACAGGTCGGCACTGCGGGTTGGGCGTGTGGCTCGGCTTGGGTCGCCTTCTTTTGGCTGGGAGTGCTGCCGGGCGGTGCTTTTTCTGCTCGCGAGTTCCATTTTCACTTTCTCACAGCTGACTACATTGACGTAAACACCTTCCCGTTGACGTGGCGTCATTACGTCGTCCAGCGCAGCGCGTGTAGTGCAAGCGTAGGGTTCGGTTCGGTGGAAAAAAATTCTAAGGTTCGGCGGAAACTGAACCCCATCAAAAAGCCCAATATTCGGCCGAATCCGAACCCGAATCCTGGATTCGGTGCATCCCTAGTCACTATGTTGTAGTGTAACTGCCCTGTCTTTTGTTGTGGTTGTATTTGTCAATTGCCACAAAACTAACTAAATTAACTAATATAACAGGGGGATATTATACCTCACACACTTTTTAAATGGACTTGCAGCACTAAAGTACGTATGGAGTAGGAGATACAAGCTCAACATACTGCTGTTTTAACTGCTTTTGACTGTTCAGGTAAAATCCCTGCAGTTACGTGCTTACATGCATGAGTTACCATGGTTACCAACTGTACCAACTTTAACAGTACTTTAGCTTTTGAAGTCATGCTAAAATCATATTTCTACTTTCAAAAAACACTGTGGTTGGTCCGTTTCCTTTCAGACAACAAATGCAGAGCACCCATAGACTGTAAAAATAGTGGACGTAGCATCCGTGACATCACCCATTGGTTTGTGGACTGCCGTTTTGAAGCCTTGAGTTTGGCAATACGGGCGTCGCCATCTTGTTTTTTGCAACTGGATGTAACGACTTTTGAAGAGTGAGTGAAGGTGGGGAGGATGACGCAGCCAAGTGTTGTTTATTGTTACAATGGCACTGTGCTAAGCTAAACGCTTAAGGGGGAAAGTTTTCAACCCTTCTGAAGTGAGTCATCCAGTGGAGATTGACCAGCGGGTAAACGCGGACCTCTAGGTACTGCCGCCATTCATCTGCATGTACGGCAGTACAGAAAATCAAACTTTCCCTCAACCAGCTAACACTTGGTTGGCATAATGCTGAACAAGACATTTTAGGTGAATACAATTTTAAAGCTATTTTAATATACACAATGCCATGGATATGCATTGTTAAGCCTGACAGGTCTTGACAGGTTGCCACGCCCCTAAGGCATCCGCTGCTTTATCGTCAATTTTAAAATAAATGGGACTATAATTTACAAAATGAACATCATGCTGTATTGAAGACGACTTGAAACTAGCATTAAAGGCCATACACTCATTATGAAAATGTTTACTGAGGTAATAAATCAAGTGAGAAGAAGACTTCTATAGAAACTGAGGGTTTTTTTGCAACCAGTGGAGTCACCCCCTTATGGAAATTAGATAGAATGCAGAACGGTGCTAGCCTGGAAATCCAGACCCAAATCCAAAAGATTAAGGGTCTGGCATTGAGTAATGAAAATGGCCCAACTCGAGGGGCGGCACCAAGCATGCATTTGAAAATCTCACTGCACGCAATTAATTAAGAAGATTAAACTCTTGCCGTATCCGGTTGGCAAAACAGCAAAAACTTCCTTCTTGCAAAGGAACGATTCGAGCGCCATCTTCTGTTCCTCTTTTAGATAAAAAGCCAAGTCTAACTCGTTCATGACTTCGACGTCGCAGCGCTGTCGTCATCTGTTTAGCTCGCCTCTGGCCCGCCTATATCAGATACACCGATGTGATTGGTGTAGCTCGGCTACAAGGGCATAGTTAATGAGCATCATTACTGAATGCCAGAGTAACTCGCTGAGCAAATTCAAATTGTGCTCTCGCGAGAACTCTGGATTTCCAGGGTAGAACGGTGCAGGTGCAGGTTTTGAAAGCTTTCAAACCAGACCATTTGAACACAGAGCACTAAATGCACCATAGTTTGTTTTAACCAAACCAAACAAATACTGTAAAGTGTGAAAGTACCCCCAAATGGTTTATACTCTAGCGGTAACCTGCTGCCTCAAAACAATTTACTCTCACTCACAAATTGCTTCACTGACACAGATTGAAACCATTTCTCAATATCAAAAACCACAGATTCAGGTTTTCTGGACAAGTAATAATGTGGCCACACTATACATCTTCTGACAGAAAACCCACTTTATGTTAATTGCCACAGAAACTGATAGAGAGAGAACAGGCATCCCATGTTCCAAATGGCGCATATCTCATGTAATGGAAACTCCTTGAATATTAATGTATTTCCACTACGTTTTTCTCATCGACCGTTGGGAGATCAACCAGAGCTCATATGCCCGTGAGATGTCTGTCCGGCTTTAGCTGAGATGCATTCAAACACGCGCACACGCACACAAATACAGACTGGAGATGTAGAGGAGAAGCTGATCAGCAGCATAGTGCAGGGAAGGCATTCCAATGGGACTAATTAAAGGGATGGAACAGACTGCAGAACTCATCGGAGACCACCACTCTTTCTCCAACTTTATCGCTTTCTCCTCTAGCTCTTCCTTTCTCTCTTGCTCCTATGTGTTCGGTTAATGAAAGCTACATTATCAAGGGTTATAGGATTCAATTCTGCTATCTAGCCCCTTGTCATATCGGCGGATATGCTCGAAGTAGTTGACGTCTAAAGTACCTGAAGGGGCTGCATGCAGACATTTTCTCAACATGTATGTATGGGAACAGCATACAGACAGGTGTAATCAACTGTGAACACAATTGTTTTCAAGTAGTTAGCATGCAATCAGTTTTCAAATAGTTATTTTGTACATCAAAAAAAGTGTCTGTGAGTTTGTGCAGACGTGTGTGTGTGTATGTGTGTGTGTGTGTGTGTGTGTGTGTGTGTGTGTGTGTGTGTGCATGAGTCACCATCAGCTGCTGAGTTTGATACTGATGGAGAGTCAAGCTGTTTAGATGCTATTGATCAGAACCCTGTGTTCCTGGGCAGACCCCCCCCCACACACACACACACACACACACACACACACACACACACACACACAAACACACACACACACACACACTCTCCCCCCTCCTTTTTCTCTCTCTCTTTTCCTGCTCCTTTCTGAATCCATTTCTATATCGCACACCCACTCATTTCTGCGGCAGACAGACCAAACAACCAGCCAAAATAAAGTGGCACTGCATCATCACAAACACTGCTGTGTGTCTAAATGAGCTGGAGAGAAAGCAGACCACGTCTCTGCTTTGTCTCCTAATTATTTACTACTAGCAGAGCATAGGTGTGGACAGGAGGAGGAGGAGGAGGGAGGGTGGGAGGAGGAGAGGATATAGAAGTGAGGATGAATGTGAGAAAAGACAAAAACCGACAATAAAGCGTATATGTGTATGATTCTCTGTGTGTTTGATGCCCTCTAACCAGAGAAAGCCTTGGCTCAGCTGTCTGGCTCACATGACTCACACACCCAGAACTCAAGCCGGGCTTAACACACACACACACACACACACACACACACACACACACACACACACACACACACACACGAACACATGCACAAATAAACAGAGCAGCACATACTGAGACCCAACCAGGCATGTGTATAATCTCATCTGCACTGAGTTAATCTGCACAGACTCTCACACAAACCTGGAAAGTTTGTTTTGTTTTACTTACATCATCACATATCTGCTCAAAAGTATTTCACACAATTTGTTTTCCCTTTGCCACACCTTTGCTGTCTCACTGGAAAAGTAAATCAACCACCATAAAAAGTATTGAAAGGGTGACGTCACACTAAATCCACTTTTGAGTTATTATATCACACTTCCCAGTCTAGTGTGCATTGTAATGACAGCTTCATTTTTTTCTAGAAAAAAATGACTAATGCTGCAAAAATAAAAAATAAATGAAGTACAAGGCAACATCATGTTCACTCCAATCTGGGCTTCACATCAAGAAATCTAAAGACAAAAATCCTCTCTTGGAGGTGCAAAGATCAATACGCAATACAGAGTGTTAATCGTTTATGGAGTTGAACTGAAGTGTTCCCTGCAAATCTACATCCTACCGACTACTCAGATGCACCCACTTCCTGTTTATTTTCATGGCATGTTCAAGCTAAAAAGGGCTGTAAAGTTTCTCCTAATTTTGTATCTTAGTCTCACATGTTTGCTTTTGCTTCGAGAGCCTCCTGCAGTTATGTATTCACACACTTGCTTGAATGCCTTCCAATATTCCATCCAGATTCTGTATAGTAATAATATTCAAAACACACCGCACTCACACATGTTCCTCAAAGCAGTAAATAGGATGGTATTGAGTTAGAGTTATGGGGGGCACCTGGCCACTGCAGCAAAATGTTATAGGGCCCATAGGCTGATGATACCACTGTCTCCCTATCTGTCAACAGTCCTGGACACAGACACGCACAAACACACACACACACACACACACACACACACACACACACACACACACACATACACAAACAAACAAACAAACAAACAAGCACACAAACACACACACACACACACACACACACACACACACACACACACACACACACACAGCTTATTGACAAAACACAGTTTCTCTGGTGGAGAAAGAGTGTGTTTGTCTGTTGTGCAAGTTTCTGTCCTACTCAGTGCTCAGAATATAAAATGCTTTAATCATATGCATCCCTGCTCACCACTTCGATGCAAACACCTGCCAGCATTTGCACAAAGAGAGGGACGCGATCAAAAGATTGTGTGTATTTGAGTGTTTATTCATCACTGTTTGCATCCTATACCTAGAGTAATATAATAAACAAATAAAATCCATTATTAAAATTACATTGCTAACTAATAATAAAACAGAATTCTTGGTTGGTTTAGTTTTTTTATTAGACTGTTTTTATTAGCCTTTTGTTCTTTTATTATAAAAATGCATTATTGTTTTCATTAGAAGGTTTATTGTCTTGTTTGTGAGTTTTTATGTGCATCAGACAGACATTTGTCAGACCTGAGAAGGGTTGTAAAAGCTTTGCACTGCTTTGGTTTGGATTACAGTACTCTTTACTCTCAACATATGCTATCTATTTGTAACCATCCAAATATACAAACACATACACAGTAGTTAATCACTGGACAGCAACAATGTAGACCATATCAACAGAACTTGGCTCATCTTTGTTTTTGACATTGTTTTCCTGTTCACTGCCAAGATAGAGAATTAAACAGTTTCCAAACCTACAAGTAATGATAGTCTCCTAACTTCATCCTTCATCCCTCTATTTTTCTCTCCTTGTCTCTCCCTCTCTCTCTGAGTCATCATCTCCCCTTCTGTTTTGAATGGATTTGCCGTAAACAATAATTTTCTCGGGGCGGCCTCTAGGTCACCCAGTAAGAGCGTTCGCCCCATGTTGGCTGAGTCCTGCAATGGCGCAGGGTTTGAATCTGACCTGCTGCCCTTTGCTGCGTGTCATCCCCCATCTCTCCCCCCCTTTCATGTCTATCCACTTTCAAAAACTTTAAAAAAAAACCAACAATTTTCTCTGTGTAATATTCTTTTCTGTATTGTAGGGTATGTGTGAATGTCTATATGTTTTTATCTTAGACAGTTATCTAAGGTTTAAACATTTATTCTTTAACAAGATGAAAGAGTCTACAACTATGCTATTGGCTCTGTGAGATTGTGCTAGCTAAATGCTAAGATGCTCACAATGACAATGCTAACATAATGTTTACTATGTTAACAGTCTTAGTTCAGCGTGTTATGCTAACATTTGATAATTAGCACTGAACACAAGGTATAGCTGAGGCTGGTGGGAATGTTATTAGTTTTGCAGGTGATTAACCAAAGAATTTTGACCTGTTGATGGCGCTATATGAAAAGTCAGAGAATCACCAACATTATTACATTTCAATCTGGATGGAACATGAATGAATCCATCCAATAGTCGAGATATTTCACTAAAAGCCACAAATGTCAAGCTCCCTGTGACGCTAGAGGAAAAGTCAGGGGTCGCTTAAATTATTAGAATTCATTGTCTGGGAATCACAAATGTCTGTACAAAATATGAAATTTTGTTCCAATCAATGAAATAGATGTAAAGATATTTCACTGTCAACAGATCACCAGTCATTAGGATTTATCTTGCTAGCATGGCTAAAAAAGCTGTAATAGGGAACATATCTGCATTTACGTAGGCCTACCACCAACAGTTGACAAAAGTCATGCAATGTACAATGTAATCTTTTGTTTATGTGTGTTTTTGTTTCTCTCTAGCAGAATGCGGGAACGGGGTCCTAGCATTTGCGGAGTAGGTGTGTGGAGCCTACTGCTGTCCCTCTGTCTGGCCTCCCTCACACAGGCACACAGGAGCCACACAGGTAGGTAGATGTATGTCCAATCATGTGTGTGTTTATGTGTATGTACAGTACATATTCCTGTCACTTGGTCAGTGTCTGTGGGCAGTATTCATGGTATTGTATATATAGTGCATTACCACTGCAGGCAATTTCTTTTCACATGTTGTAAAGTTGGAATGAATAGGCCGTGTGCCACCCGAAGGAATGCAGAGGTCGGATTCACAATAAAATACGAGACACACAGAGGCTGGTTGCCAGAAAGAACACACAAAAAGTTCTTTAATAAAAGGAAGGGGAATATGAGTAATCCAACAAGAAAGGTCTTTTCAGTTCAGAGGCATTCACGTCTTTGCAGTCCCCATCAGAGTGGGGCGTCTTTCCAAAATGCCGGTAGGTTACAGCACACATAGCGAGCAGTAAGCCTTATGGATTAGAAATCCCTGGCTGCGTGATACCCCTCCCATGTGAGCCAAGTGGCTGAGTCACTAGCATGATTGAGCCCAGAGGCCTCTTACTGCTTTCCAGTTCATTTCTCATGTGAAGGTTGGGTATCTTCGCCTCTCGGCTTTACAATGATCACCTGTGTGTGACACTAAAAATTACCTTCCTTTGGGGAAAAAAAGCTTTCATAGAGAGCACGACGTACCTGCTACCTGTATATGAATACAAGCTTTTTATGTGGTGAGGTCGTGCTGTTTAGTTACATACAGTCCTGGGTTGGAAGTATGAATATGAACGCCTATGTGTATGTATGTGAAGCTTTTAATGTTTAGAATATGTTGAAAATGTGTCAGAGGTGAAACTCCATGTTCATTTTTTTTGGCTGTATGTCCTGCATTTCATTATCATGTGATAATTTTGTTGCAGTAACTGTATATAAACATATAGAGTAAACTGACAGTTTAGAAGGTACACCTCGCTATAACCAATGTTATCCAATACAATAAACCTAGAATAAATGCAATCTTCATGAAACTTACACTCAGTGGCCACTTTAACAGGTATACCTTTATACAGTACATTCAAATACAACTGAGGTTTTAATTACATTTTTTAACATTAAGGTTATGGCTGGTGATGGTATTGTACTGGACTACATTATATTCAGAGGTGTTTCTAATATTCTGCCCCTCTCTTGTATGTAAATATGGAGGACAAAAAAAACCCACCTCTCATTAATTGTAGTTGTAAATGAAGAAAATGAGTTTTAAATGAATCTGTTGTGGGACAGGGAGCTGGTGGAGGTGTCATTACATTATACTGTACTAAAAATATTAGTCTTTTGATTAATAAAAACAAAAACCCATGTGTTGATTACATCAGCCGAAATTGCACCTGAAGCCATGTGGTCCTGCTCCAAGTTACTTTTGCAACAAAGATGCAGAAACGTTACAGACATGGTCAGTAAGCCAGTAAATGTTATTTGAACCCTGCTCCTTCAGACTTGTGGAGCAAAAAGAAGACAGAACCAGGGATGTGACTAACATGCTAAAAAACATATCTGACCAAAATAAGTAATGGACAATGACAAATCACCTAAGGATACGACGAGGAAGTGATGATAGTGGATCTTGTCTTTGGTTTAACTGCATATGAAAGGCAGTGATGGCCTGAAAATGTTAAGCTCCGCCTTTGGCTTTCATGTTGTGATAAAGTGGCTTGCACCAGCTGCCATTCATCTGAACTGGTTGTCTTTGTCATTGTTGATACAGCGTGTCTAACGTCACTGATGCCAAAGATATTTATACTACAGTCAGTGTATTGGGTGTCTCAACATCTGCCTTGGACGGATGTTCCATTAGTGGATGACGCAAAGGGAAAATGATTGATGAGCTTGAGTCTCTTCTTTAATTCTTTAGAAAGAACGCAGCATCTCAGACGGATCATGAGCGTGTCCTTCGGCATTCTGTTGTTGTTATCACTACTCAGAGACTTCAAGTTTTTTTTATGTGTGTACAGTATGCGTGTCCTTGCTGAAATGCGAGTACCTACAACCACGTCTTTGTATGTGTGTGTGTTCTTTCTGTTTGTGTGTAAGATTGTCTCTGCTGTTGTCTTACTGCCAGGCATTATCTCCTCCTCTCAGAGAGAGATTTTTGACAAGGCAAGGACAAACATTTTCATAAATGAAAGGATGGTGAAAAGACATGGAGAAAGGACGAAGATGCTCTCTTATTGTGGTGCATCACCGGCTTTTAGTGAAGTGCTGAGGTCTGCACAAAGCAACGAAAACACTGAAACCACCGGGTGAGAGACATGAATGGTAAAGTCACAAGATTAGAAAAAGTTTAGCAGTTTTGCCTTTGTGTCATTGAAGATTGTGTCATGGTTATTTTATCATACTATCCTCTGAAATAGTGGCAGTAATGCTGGTGTCGGTATTTTAGTCTGACACAGTTTTGTGTGTGTGATTGGGCATGTGTTCCGTCTGTGTGCTCCCGTTAATGGGCGATTGATTGTAGAGTAAGTTGTAATTAGGGAGTTACAGCGTTATCCAGTTGCAAGTTGTCTGAGTCGGAAAAAACAGACAAGTAATCAGATAATTACTAAATACGATCCCTTAGGTCACTCCAAGGTTGACGCACGCACACACACACACACACACACACACACACACACACACACACACACATGGCATGTAAATAAAACTTAATTGTAATATAATTGGGCTGAGGGAGTGACTTAAGTCATTCAATTCAGCTCTCATGAAAATGGTAGCCTACTGCATGATGGTTGCTGCCATTACATTCTCCTCTCCTCCTTTCCTTCCTATATCTTAATTGTATTTGTAGCTGTGTTTATACCAAAGATAGTGAGTATGTGCGTTAGGGCTGGGTGATATATTGAATTTGTTAGATTGAATATTATATTTGTTTTTGTGTTAATTATCTACATCTTGAAAATCACGTTACTATTAAGATGCACAAAAATGTTAAAGTAATGTAGATGATAGCGATCTACATTATTTGTCCTGAGTCACTACAGTCTATGAAGTGAATAGTTACAATACGTGTGCATCTGCCGCAGATTATGAGACTGTCGTGACTCCAGGTGTGTAATTGATTTAGTTTGCGTGTTATCTGTTCGTAAGAGTTAAAGCCAAACAGCTGACTGCAGATATCCTGATTTTAAGAAACCCAAACAGCAAGAGCAAATTAATTGTGTGCAGATTTGAATGCTCCGTCTGTGCTAAAACTGATAATTAATATCCATGCTAATTTAACTGACAGCCAATAGCTGTATATTAACCTGTATTTCTTTTTATATGCATAGCGGTCTTGCAAGTGGTTCAGATCTATTATTATTCTTGCTCGACTGTCTTTCACATGTAGTCCTAAAAAGATATGTTTCAATCATGTTTTAGTTTCCTGCATTTTGCAGGGAAAAATGAATTACCCATCATCGTCATCATTTCCTTATTTTGTGTGTGTGTGTGCGTGTGTGTGCGTGCATGCGTGTGTGTGCATGCGTGTGTGTGTTCTTGCCACCAGCTCAAGAGTCAAGTGCTGACAAGACAGCTGTGGCGACCTCAGGAGGAAAGTCGAGGGTGCTGAGAAGTGGCAAAAGAAGTCTCAGCATGCGTATGTGTGTGAATGTGTGTGTGTACGTGCCTACCTAGCTTCTGCTCACCTTTTGTTCTTCAGATTTTTATCTCTCAGGCCAGAACAGAAAAGAATGCCTCTCCTTTGCCATCCGTGCCTCTCCATCTGTTAAACCATCCATTCTCATGTCTTTTTCTCTTATTCACATGATTTATCACTACAGAACTGTGTGAAAATTACAGGCTTTATACCTAGACCACAGAGCTCTGACACTCTTAGTGGACTACAGATCTCCTGCAATGAAGAGATCTTATTTGTAGATAATGTTTTGGACCATGGTTAAACGTCTCAGTGGATTTGCCAATAGTCTTGGAAAAACAGCTTGGCTTGGATTTTAAGTAAAGCGGAACGGCGATTATGCTGATCACTTTACCACACAGTGTTGAGTCATTGATTCTCAGTCTATAGGCTGCAATTCCCATACATCGACACTGATTAGAGGCGGGTAAGAATTGAACTTACTCTGAAAAGCATTCTCTCTGCCAAGCAGGAGAAATTGAGATGTAAGGACAAATATGTATAGGTATGCTAAGATGCATATGCTATACCACTCTCACACAAGCTCAGAGGGACATGTGCAGTCAGTCAGGCACACACACAGGCCTGCAGTAAATGCACACAGTATGACAAACACAAACACATGCAAACACACTTACATGCGTGCCCACTCAAAAAGGCTCTCTAGTGTGATGTGCAGAGACAGGCTGTCTGCTTTCCTTAAAAGCTACTCCACAGTAAAGCTCCACTCCATGTTCGGTTTACAGCACGGCTCCATATGGTGAAATTTTCATGCTGACAAGCATTCCCTACCACTTTTAATTCACCGGTCAAGAGATGGAGAGAGCGTGTTTATGTTCATGTATGTGAAAAAGAGAAAGAGAGGCCACATTAATGAAATCAACTAACTATTAGGAATTAGACAGATAATCAAAATAGCAATTTTTTGTCACTCTTGCAGTCTTGCAATTCTTCTTGGATAAACCACCACAGCATGCAGAGGAATAATATCCATATTGCACCTCACGATTTACGTCGAATTAATGTTGAGTGTTAATGCAGGAAGTAGTAAGGGTGTAGAGATTGAGGTGGTGGACAGGAGGTACATCCAACTTTCAATCAGAAGACTGGAGTTAATGTTAATAGTAACCACAATCTTTCCAGATGTAGTTTCCAATATTGAAGAAAGCGACAATTGTAAAACCTTTGGCACTGGATGTAAAGAAACGTTGCCAAACGTAAATCGGGGTTTGCAGAATATCGATGTGCTTGTCTGGTGATAGAGATGAGATGAAGTCGTGATATGTTGTTTTGTGGTGCTGAAGAGGAGAGGTTTCCCTCTTTTACTGCAGACATTTGAATTGTGCTGCTTTTTTGGCAATTCAGCGTTTTGCCAGTTCATGGCTGTGACATTTGAATGATGATACACATCTCCATGTGGCTGTGTTTGTGTGTGTAAAGAATGCTCAGACTCCGTGCACATTGGTACTACACACTGTTGTGTGTATAATAAACTCTGTTAAGCTCTTCCTAAGACAGTAAATACATATGGTATGTCAATTGTTACTTAAAAAAAAAACAATATTCAAAAATGAGATATACTAAAATTCAGCTATTCTTGCCTTGCGGCAATATAAAGATAAGCTTTTGCTATTCACACGAAAAAAGCAGTTCATTCAGAAATTGCCTTCGTTGAGTGTCATGAACCTCCATACAATATGAAGAGCATGACAGGAGATAAGAATTACAGCTAGGGTGTTAAAGTCACAGTAAAATGGCAGTTAGAGCATGTGAGTGGTGTAGAATATAGAGAGGGATTTGATTTGATCACTCAAAAGTGAGTGTGACTTTTACAGCATGGAGTCTCTTGGGAACCACATTTGTCATGGGATACTACGTGCTATACTGCTGTGAGGACTGTTTGCCTCCATCCACACCTCCTGCACCTGTGTTGCCAGATCAGGTGATGGGGACCGAGGGAGAAATTAATAAATTAGACTGTAAACCTGAAATCTTAGCAATGTTTTTGCCAATTCATAGTAAACACACACCTTATACCCATATTATTGTTCTGCTAGCTACTACTGTACAACTCACCAGCTAATAAAGTCAAGTGCAGTTTTACAAGAAGAGAACAGAGATTTTTGAAACAGTATAGACCCCCAAATTATTTTAATTATACAGATAAGACATATTTTTGACTGAACCAAAAGACAGCAAAAATAATACAGGGATAGAAGAAAAGAACTAAAAAAATAATCTTCATTTCACTGTGTATTTAAAATGTATTGTAACTTATCCCAAAGTGCATGCCTCAAGAAACCCTAGGGCAAGATCATATCATCTTATTAATAACACAGGTGACATTAACTACAATTAATGTAAATAGGATAGATACATAGTTACATTGTAAACATAAGAAAAAAAGACAATAACAAAATTGCCATTTTAAAAACCCAGTTAACTACACAAACACGGCACCCCTTCTGCCATGCAGTACATATACTCAATTACTGTATTACTATACTGTACTGAGGTACTTGTACTTTACTTGAGTATTTATCCTATTTGTGCGACTGTATACCTTTACCTCACTACATTTCAAAGGAAAATATTGTACTTTTCACTCCACTGTCATTTTACAGCTACAGTTACTGGTTACTTTGCAGATTACAATTCTACATTCAAAACATATGATGATAAGTTTAAAAAATACAATGTATTGTTAAAGATTAAACCAGTGGTTCCCAACCTTTTGGTTTGTGACCCCTTAAGCGTGATTAATGGTTCTACGGAGGCTCCACGCAGAACGTAGTCTATGTAAGTGGCCTGAAGTTTATACTTATGCGTTGGTGTGTGCGTCGATCTCAGCAGGGCCGGCATGTGTGTGTGTGTGTGTGGGGAGTGTGTGGTAGAGAGAGTGACGGTGATTAGCTTCGGAGCAAGGACCAACTCTAGAGGCATAGTGAGAGAAACAAAGTGTCTCCCCTGTGCTTTCTGAAAACGGGGGGAAATCTGTAGCAGGAAAACTTAACCCTCTCCTTGATTTCATGTTGTTTATGGAGAAGGAGAAACAGGAAATGAGTAGGGGGAAATGCAACGCTACCAAGTCACAGCTGAGCAACGTGTGTCGCCGCGACATGTAGTTACATTTTTCGAGAGGTGCACGTCAGGCTACGCCGTAGAGTCCGTGTCTCCACGCACCTACGTACGTATCCACAGGTTGTTATGTTTGAGATGTCATTGTTGTTCAGAGCAGTTCAACCAATAAGACATTTTCCCTAACAATCTCTCAGATGGTTTCATCTAAATAAGATGCCAAAAGATGTCCAATTATCCAATATTTCACAAAAAAAGAAAAGTTTAGCCGAAAGTCCCAAAAACAGATTTGTGTATCCTTTGGAGGGGCCTGATCCTCAGGTTTGAAACCACTGTACTGAACTACCTATACGTATTTAAAGTAGTTAACACTTTAGTGGTAATATAATTGCCATACCAAATGCCACGACTCCATGCATCTGTATTCTTTTGTTTGAGCTGATGGGCCATTTACGCGTCATCAGCCTCCATCTCTGCTCCGACGGGATCGCCACCTTATCGTGGTGGGACGGTTTGTGCGCGTCTCCATGATCCCTAGAGCTATGTCGGCAGAAGTCTTGTACTCCTGGTAGGGTCACCCAAGCCGATCAGGTCGAAGGGTAGAGACCAGACAAAGAGCGTTCCCACTGGCCCTCCGGGTTGGGGGTTGGGCGATGGGCTAACTACCCGTCCCCGGAAAAATAAACTGGTTACAGAAACCGAAAGTATGGAAACTCTACCTCAGACTGACCAAAACCTAACTGACGACCCACAAGTGGGATGTATGAACCGCCTGAGGCAAACTCATCAGAGACCCCAGGGGCGGAAATGTCTACTGAAGTTGAAGTCAAGCACGATAATTGGATGCTGGAATGTCAGAACACTATACCATACTGGAAAATTGGCACAACTGACCAAAGAAATACAGTGCTACAACCTAAGCGTTGTTGGTATATGTGAGAGCCGATGGAATACCTTTGGAGAAGTAACAACTGCCACTGGAGAGACCTTTCTCTATTCAGGCAACCCCAAAGAAGAAGACCCACACACACACGGAGTAGGAATACTCCTTTCAAAAGGTGCAGCTAAAAGCCTCATTGAATGGGAACCAATTTCAGAACGGATCATCACAGCCAGGTTTACATCAAAAGGACGTAATATCACATTCATCCAATGCTACGCTCCCACCAACACTGCTGTATATGAAGAAAAAGAGACATTTTACCAACAACTACAGGCTGTCTTTCAGAAGACTCCCAAAAGAGACATCAAGATCGTAATGGGAGATATGAATGCCAAAATTGGAAAGGATAACAACGACTGGAGAGGAACAATGGGAACTGAAGGATTGGGGCAGATAAATGAGAATGGGCTCCTCTTTGCCAGCTGCTGTGCCTTCAATGAGCTAGTGATCGGAGGCAGTCTCTTCACATACAAACAAACCCATAAAGCTACCTGGATATCCCCAGACCATCTCACTGAGAATCAGATTGACCATCTTGCAATAGACAGGAAATGGAGGACAGTTCTCCTTGATGTCAGAGCAAAGAGGGGCACTGATATAGACTCTGACCACCATCCTCTAATGGGAGAATTCAGAATGAAACTGGTAGTGAAGAAACCTGGGAACAGGGTTCAGAGAAGGTTTGAGACAAGGAAACTGAAGAATAATAAAATATGTCAGGAATGGGGAATCCACCTCCGCAACAACAAATGGGAAAGATGCAAGGTGGCTTTCACTAACACTTGCGAATCTGTCCTGGGCTACAGAGACCTCAGAAGAAAAGATTGGGTCACAGATGCAACTTGGAGTGAGATCGAAGCTAGACGAGACATAAAAGCAAAACTCAACAGAGAGACAGACAACAACAAGAAGAAACACCTCCGACAAGAATACCAAGAAAAGAACAGGGTGGTCTGTAAAAGCTGCAAGAGGGACAAGAAAGCACAAATCGAGGAGCTGGCCAAGGAAGCAGAAGCAGCAGCCAGAGAAACCAACTGCCAAGGAACTGTACAGAATAACCCGCCAGCTGTCTAGGAAAAAACGGACCACAAGCTGGCCTATCAGGGACAAGCAGGGAAACCTTCTCACCAAAGAGTCCCAGCAATTAGAGCGCTGGAATAAACACTTTGAAGAGGTCCTGAATAGACACCCCCCAGACACCCCCCCAGTCATCGAGGAAGTGGGAAAAGACCTAAACATCAACTGTGGTAGGATATCATAGGAGGAAATAAGAAGAGCCAGCAAAAAACTGAAGCTAGGCAGGGCACCGGGGAAGGATAACATCTCACCTGATATACTGAAAGCAGACATCAACGCCTCCACTGATATCCTCCATGGGCTCTTAAATGACATCTGGGAAAAAGAGGAGATTCCCAATGATTGGAAGGAGGGGTTAATTGTCACAGTCCCCAAGAAAGGAAACCTCAGTGAATGTAAAAACTGGAGAGGCATCATGCTCCTCTCAGTTCCCAGCAAAATCCTCTGCCGAATAATCCTAGACAGAATACAAGAACCACTAGACAAGATTTCCAGGAGAGAACAAGCAGGTTTCCGGAAAAACAACTCCTGTACAGATCACATTGCAACACTCAAAATAACTGTCGAACAGTGCATTGAATAGCAGTCATCACTATTCATAAACTTTGTTGACTTTGAAAAGGCTTTTGACAGTCTAGACAGAAACATTCTGTGGAAGCTGCTACGACATTATGGAATACCCATAAAACTGGTCAACATCATTAAATGCATGTATGATGGATTCACAGTTCAAGTCACCTCAAATGGTAAGCTCTCGGACACCCTCTTTATTAAAACGTCAAGGCTGCCTACTGTCCACCCTCCTCTTCCTCATCGCCATCGACTGGACAATGAAAATGTCAGTGGATGGTCAAAGGACAGGACTACAGTGGAACCCTTTTGAGCAACTGGAAGATCTGGATTTTGCTGATGACCTGGCTCGACCCAAATTGCATGAACACAGTAAACAGATAGGCCTCAGGAAAAACGTTGGGAAGACCAAGGTCATGAGGCTCAACACCAAAACCCACCAACCTATCACAATCGAGGAGCAATCCCTGGAAGATGTGGTTGAGTTTGTATACCTGGGAAGCAACATCAGCACAGATGGAGGAGCTGATAAAGATGTCGAGCTACGCATCAGCAAAGCAAGACATGCCTTTAGAACACTCTGACCTGTATGGCTCTCTTCCCAGTGCTCTAGAAACACAAAAATCAGAATATTCAATACAAATGTAAAATCTGTCCTTCTATATGGCTGTGAAACCTGGAAAACCACCAAATCAATCATCAATAAACTACAAGTGTTCATAAACAACTGTCTCAGATACATACTGAGGATTTGGTGGCCCAACAAGATATCAAATGTAGACCTGTGGAGACGCATGAACCAGGAGCAAATCCACATTGAAATCAAATCCAGAAAGTGGGGATAGATCAGTCATACACTTAGGAAGGATCCGAGGAACATAACAAGACAAGCTCTGGACTATAATCCCCAAGGCAAGAGGAAGCTAGGGAGACCTAAATCCAACTGGAGGTGGTCCACGCTTGAACTGTCCAAGACGGGGACCTCCTGGCAAGAAGTAAAGACCTTAGCGCAGAGGAGAGTGAGGTGGATATCCATGGTGGACTCCCTATGCTCCAAAGGGGGCCAAGAGGACTAAGTAAGTAAGTAAGTAAGTAAGTCTCCATCTCTATAGCGCTGCTTTCCATGTCTATAGCAGCAAAGTAGAGCTAGATAGAAAAGTAGCACATTTTACACTGCTAAGAGTATACCAGTTTTGTGTGGGTTCAAGCTATTAGATAGGCTACCTGGCTGTGTATGGTGTGTGGGGGGGATGCGTACATGGATGCATAGGTGGAAAGTACCAAAGTACATTTTAAAATACCGATTTTAAAAACTACTTGAAAAATACAAAATACACAACAAAACTACTCAATACAGTAACGTGAGTAAATGTATTTTGTTACTTTCCACCTATGCATACATGTACGCATCCCCCCACACACCATACACAGCCAGGTAGCCTATCTAATAGCTTGAGGGCAGAGAGAGTCAAGAGAGGAGGATAGAGTAGAGAGGAGAGTGTCTGTGGCAGCGTTGGGAGGGATGAGTAAGAAAGAGTCAGATGAAGGGAGGGTTGATAAAGTACATAACGCCACAGAAGAAGGAGAGAGTGAACAAATGTTACGGCGGACAGGTATAGTGTCTCTTGAGATATGGTTGTGAGCTTGGGAGAGTGGGAGAGAATAAGAGATGAAGAAATGGTCTGAGGTATGGAGTGGAGTAACAGTGAGGTTGGATGTAGAGCAGTTTCTGATGAATATGAGATCTAGGTGGTTGCCAGCTTTGTGAGTGGGTGGGGAAGGTGAGAGTGAGAGGGCAAAAGAAGAGAGAAGGTGTTAAAAGGCAGTTGACTTCTCTATCTGGATGTTTAAGTCGCCCAGAAGTACCAGCGGAGGGCCAGTTTCAGGGATGTTTGAAAGAAGGACATCCAGCTCCTCCAAAAACTCTCCCAGAGGACCTGGTGGGCGGTAGATAACAACAAGGATTAGTTGTACCGGATGCATTATGGTAACAACATGAAGTTCAAAAGAGAGTGGAGTGAACTGTGTCAGTGGGTAGAGAGAAAATCTCCACTTTGGGTTAATGAGTAGGCCTGTACCCCCACCTCTACCAGTGGGTCTGGGTGTGTGGATGAAAGAGTAGGCGGAAGAGAGAGCAGCAGGGGTGGATGTGTTGGTCGGTGTAATCCAGGTCTCAGTGAGAGCAAGGAAGTCAAGGGATTGCTGGCTGGCAAAGCCAGAGATGAACTCAGTCTTGCGAGTGGCAGACTGGCAGTTCCACAGGCCACCTGCACAAGGTGTTAAGTGTGTGTGGAACGGGTGGGATAGGTAAAAGAGGTCGGGTTGCGGAAATGTTGCAAGGTTTGTAGTATCTCCGATAGGATACACGGACAGGAATGGAGAAGCAGCACATTTACAGATAAAGACACAGAGCAGTGTAAGTAAGATATTAGATATCAAGAAGATATTAAGCCCACTTAATTTCCCACTTAGCCTCCCACGAGGACTCCTGCGTAGACTCCTTTGTATTTGTCCTCTGAGTCTTCGTCTGATGAGGCTGCCGCTGAAGCTGCTGCATCAAGCAAATGCCAATATTAAATACAAGGAGGTGATTGGTAGAGATGTTCCGATACCGATACCAGTATCGGTATCGGAACAATAAAATTAGCAGTAAACTGTTTTTAAAGTTGCTAAGCCAATATTAAGCAAATTAGTAATAATACCAATGATGGCAATACAATATCAAATATAAATAATACAAAATAATAAAAATTCCAAAAATATACAAATCATAACTCTAAGAATGAATGAATTATTTAAGTATAAGATCAACAGATAATTCTTGAGACCCCTCTTGAAGAATCCAAAATGATCACATGAACGATGAACACTAGGAAACTCATATCATAGAATGCACCCATATTTTAAGAGGACTGTCTGCAGGGAATGTGTCTGACCAATCACGGTGGGTGTGGGCCGCCTGGGCCAAAAATGCCAGGGACGATTTTTTGTCCCAGTCCAGCCCTGGCTACAGGTGAGGAGGCCCCACCCTAGCTAATCACTCAACAAAACACCTGGACAGTCGTTAAGCACCACTCCCTAACTCCACACTTCACGTTAAGCTAGTCTGATTACCCTAAACAGTTTCAGTCACTTTAAGTAAGACCACAAAATTCTTGCCAAAAAACACAGCAAATCCAGCAAAACACACAGCAGAAGTAGAAGTAGAAAAAGCAGCAGCAGAACCCACAGTAAAAGCAGCAAAGATAAGAGGCAAGCAACAAAAGCAGCAAAACCAAGCAGCAAACAGCAAAAGGCAGCAGAATGAGCAAAATCAGCAGAACAAACACAGTCAATGTAACCTTAAGGCAGCAAATCCATTGACAGTGCGCAGAGAAGCCTAATAAAGTTCTTATCTAGCTGTCTAGTAGTAAGTCTCCTCAGAAGTCAATTGCACTCATATGAAAGGATGAATACTGTGGGCCTACATATCTTAGTGTGGTTAAGTGATTTTAAGTGTATATGAGTGAATATTGGCGTGCAAATAAGTTTCTATGTTCCATTCATTGTCTTGATGCACGGTACGGCCATCATGCAAATGTATCAATTTGGCTGCGGGGAGAGGCGGAGGAGAGTATAGGCGTGAATTGGCGCTTCTCCTGGCGACTGAAAGGGGTGATTTTTTGTGAAAAAAACATCTATTTAGTTTTCTAAATGTTTTTCTATCATTATGACAATAAAGTAATGTGCAGAATAGAAATTTAGGAAAAGTCAAGGCAGGAGGGAAACATAGCAATACCAATGACAGATTTTTTTTTTTTAGCCACTGCCACCGTGGTTTAAATACATTTTGGAAGCACTATTATGTTGCACACTTAAAGGTATATTTTCACAGTAATTCACAACAACAATACAGGTACACTGTGGTATGAGAAAAACAATGTAACGGACACAAAAATGGAAATGTACCCTTACCCATGAGGAACTAAGGACAGAGGGTTTTGTATGCTGTGCAGATTGTAAAACCCCTTGAGGCGATTTTTTTTTATATTGGGCTGTATAAATAAAATTTACTTGACTTGATTGAAATTGAAGGTAGTTTCATGTGGTCCAAACATTCCATGGCATGTTTAGAAATTACCATTTTGCTCATAGCAAAACTTTGCTCATTATCAGAAAACAATTACATTACATTGTGTCACACTGGTTTCCACTGATGATCTTTGTCCCGTTGCCTTACAGCAACCAAGATACCTGTTAATTACGATCTCCCCAATTTGGTCATCATTATAGGTGTTATATAGGCCCTGGCTTTCTCTCTCTCTCTCTCTCTCTCTCTCTCTCTCTCTCTCTCGCTCTCTCTCTTCTCCCTCACTCCACTTCAATTGGTGTTGACAAATTCTGAGGAACTCAATTTGCCTAACCTCACCTTCGCCGATCAGTGTGTCCTTGGTAACGCACATCTTGTTTTAATCATGATGTATTCAAGTATTAGGTGCCAGGAGTGTATTTGAAAGCTACTCTGGCCTTTTATAGTCTATCACAGGATAATAATCTGTGTTTATTCTTAGTCAGACATGTTGCCATTGCATGTTCAAGGGATGTGGACATGAGAAATACCTGTATATTCAAGTCAAGCAGATTGCCTGTTTGCTGAAATATTGAACAAGATGGTCACAAAGCAGCCAAAATGGCTTTTCTACAAGGTGAAAGTGTGTTTATAGTTGTTATTTTCCACCAAGTGCAGAATATGAATATCTATGAAAGTAGAAAAGTGATGCCAGACAGCGAGATGCACTCTGCTTGGAGTCAGTATGATTCATGGCTTATGCCTGAATAATCAGGTCGACAGATAAACAAAAGCGGACTGCGAGGGTGTGATTGAGTTACTAAGGACTAGACATGTGCTGTGAATATATCTATGTATATGTGTCTTCTGCATTAGCCATTCATGTGTGTAATTCACTATTTTGGGCAGTGTGATTCTAGAAAATACATAGGTTCATGAGATCAAAAGAAGAAGTGTATCGTTGATTTAGATGTCCTATACCTCAAAGTCCAAGAATTTAAGAATGTAATATAATGTAATGGAAAAGTGCATTGTTTTTATTGTTTAGGAATCCATTATCACATAAAATATAATGATAAATCGCATCAGATATTTAGCAGGTATCATGTACAGTTGTGTTCAAAATATTAGCAGTGTGTTTAAAAAAGTGAATAATGCTCAAAATCCTTAGAATAGCTTTTAATTCCATAATATCAATGCATTGGGAACACTGCACATTCAATTCCAAATCAAAACATGACCAAAATTGATTAAGATTGTGTTATACCTTTACAGAAAGTGAAGAAAAAGGAATATTAGGCTGTTCATTTTTCTTTACAAACTCAAACATTTACTGTATAAACTGAAAAATGTCTCAATGGTTTGCTTTACTTTGAATCACTGCACTAATATTTAGTTGCATAACCATTATTTCTGAGAACTGCTTCACATCTGTGTTGCATGGAGTCGACCAACTTCTGGCACCTGTGAACAGGTATTCCAGCCCAGGACGATTGAACTACATTCCACAATTCCTCTGCATTACTGGGTTTTGCCTCAGAAACAGCATTTTTTATGTCACCCCACAAGTTTTCTATGGGATTGAGGTCTGGGGATTGGGCTGGCCACTCCATAACATCAATCTTGTTCATCTGGAACCAAGACTTTGCTCGCTTACTGGTGTGTTTTGGGTCATTGTCTTGTTGAAAGACCCATTTCAAAGGCATTTCCTCTTCAGCATAAGGCAACATGACCTCTTCAAGTATTTTGATGTATTGAAACTGATCCATGATCCCTGGTATGCGATAAATAGACCCAACACCACAGTTTGAGAAACATCCCCATAACATGGTTTTTGCACCACCACGCTTTACGGTCTTCACAGTGTACTGTGGCTTGAATTCAGTGCATGTGGGTCGTTGGACAAACTGTCTGCGGCCCCTAGACCCAAAAAGAACAGTTTTGCTGTCATCAGTCCACAGAATGTCCTTTGGCAAATTTCAACCTATTCAGTACATGTCTTTTTTTCAGCAATTCGACTTTGCGGGGGCTTCTAGCTGATAGCTTTGCTTCACATAGCCTTCTTCTGATCGTAACAGTACTCACAGGTAACTTTAAGTCTTCTTTGATTTTCCTGGAGCTGATCATTGGTTGAGCCTTTGCCATTTTGGCTATTCTTCGATCCATTCGAATGGTAGTTGACCGTTTTTTTCCCACGTCGTTCAGGCTTGGATGCCATTTCAAGGCATTTGAAATCATTTTGGCTGAGCAGCCTATAATTTTCTGCACTTCTTTATATGTTTTCCCCTCTACAATCAACTTTTTAATCAAAGTCTGCTGTTCCTCAGAGCAATGTCTGGAACGACCCATTTTGTATTTCAGTGTGAAATGCACTATAACCAGCATGCACAACATTTGCTTCCTTCCTTCCTTAAATATGGGCCATAACTGACACCTGTTTCTTCACAGAATCAATCACCTCACTAATTGAACACAACACTGCTATTATTTTGAACATGCCCCTTTCAATTACAGATTCAATTACACAGAATGAGCAGCATGCATGTCATGACTGTTGGGTCTGTTGGTTTTCTATGACTATACAACACTTAATAGTAAATTATTTGCCATGTGGAAATATCACTAAAGTCCACTTCATGAGGTTAGTGATGTTGGACTGCTATTATTTTGAACACAACTGTATATTCACCACTTAGTTTGGCTTGTTAGGATGCTAACATTAGTTTGACAGGTTGCAAATGCAAAATGCATTTGCAAAAATTAAATTTTTGAGCTGACAATCTTCTGACAATCAGATCTTGAGGAAGATGCAGAGGAGGGGATTCGCACCATGCTCTCACACAAAATGTCAAACCCTCAAGAGTTAACAATAAAAGCATTTACAGTATATGGGTGCTATGGCCACTGTCTGATTAAGTGTTTGCACTAATTGGTGTAAATGGAGAGTTTCCTCTGGCTACACAGTGAGATTATCTCATTGGGGCCCTCTCATTGCATTCATTAGTGCTAATCGTTACCTGTTAGCCCACCAGCCAACCCCGCATAGACCCAGCCTGGTATATCTGTTTGGTTTATTAACACTTGAGCTTTTATTGACTCTCTGCCTTTGGTTAAGCCAGTACGTGGAACTAGGACAGTTACAACAGTAGTGTGGATTAACATTTTGGCAGAAAACTACAGGGAGACACATTTAAAACAGTAATGACTAATTGGCCTTGATTGCAGTTTTTACAAGTCATAAAGTAATTCACGTTCCGTTAAATCCATGTATCTTTTGGTCTTTGATTTTCAAAGTCTCTTTCCATCCTCATTCCGCTACTACTCCATTCCTCTCTTTTGCCCTCTGTTTCATATTCTCTCTTTCCTCCTCTTCTCAACTTTTACTTTATTTCACAGCTATTAAACCAGGAAATTTCAATCAGGTAGCACAGCGTGAATTTCTGCAGGGGCAGGAGAGGAAGAGTGAACTTTTATTTAATGCAGCCGCTATTTCTTTTCTCCTCTCCACCTCCACCTCAACTCTCTTTTCTTCCGCAGCTGAACTCAACCTTGGCGCTTTATAGTTTATGATTCAATTTCCAATTTGTCCTCCAGAGGTATTTGCCTGGTGGGTGACGCAGCGGTTTTGTTCTTATGTGTTTGTACAATACTAGCCTTTGGTATTCATTGGAACACAGTCTTACGGATACATGCATTTGAATTTAAGAGTCTGCAATTCTTTTGGCATTATTTCACATGAAAGTCAAATTGAGATGGGAATCGCTCTTTCAAGTAAGCTCTTGGCAAGCAAGGAGAGATCCTCTGAAATATGTATAACCAATACATGCCATTTCCTTTTATTAGAGTTAAGGATGACCAGAGGAGCTTACTTTGGGACTTGGAGGTTGTTTGAATTTGAATTTTCCTTCTTTAGGCTAAAAGTAATATGCCACAGAGTTTCCCTAGGTCACATTCAGGTAATTCGTAAACCTAAAAGCAAAAGGTCATAGCCTGTCTCTTTCAGAGCAACAGTTCAACTCTCTGTCTCCTAGGTATGACTGGTTGGTGCAGGTGGTAAGGCTGGGCTGTTTCCATCTCTTAGGATGCCAAGGTTGTAGGAGATAGGCTGCCGTTTAGGGTCTAGAAGGATTTAGGATTTAAGTACTTCCCGCCAGGAAGTAACCTTTAGAATTGGGTGGCATTACACAGCGGCTCACTTGTACTGCAGATTTCTATCCTCCTTGATCGCACTTCAACAAATGTTTCAGCGCAACTCGTTAAGGTCTCCTGAAACTTCTTCAATCATGAGTTCAAGATTTCCTTCTTAATCGTACCCCTCAGACAGAAAACTATAGTGTTGTCTTTAATCTACCAAGGATACAACTACCTTCCTTGCTGCAGGGTGTAAATTACAGTGGGTTTTAACCACCACAGAAGAACAATTTGTTTTATATTTTACCAAAACTGTGAGCTATATCATCTCCTAACTATTGAGATCATTTA
Source organism: Sander lucioperca (assembly GCF_008315115.2). NCBI lineage: Eukaryota > Metazoa > Chordata > Actinopteri > Perciformes > Percidae > Sander > Sander lucioperca. The sequence goes on from NC_050184.1 coordinate 36,867,072, forward strand.
TCACTGTTAAATGCTTTGTGACTGGAATACATGTTGCTTGGTTGTAAATGTACTGTATCATAGTTCTCTACAGTAGGCCAGCTCTGTGGTCACTTGCCTTGCCTGTGTTTCTTTGACATTACGAGTATAACAAAAATAGTGAGAGGTATTTTGTTTTCTTTCTGTAGTGATCAGTATTATCTAAGTAAACTGAAAATTGTTTCATATTTGCCTCCAGGGGCTTAACAATCTGTGCAGGGCAAGAGGCATAATGCATTACAACACATACGATGCACATTTTTGCTCACATTCACACCTACAGGCACTTTTATATTCTAATTCAGCTAATCTCCATGGATTTGGACTGTGAGAAGAAACCAGAGCACCAAAGAGCACTCTACAAAGACAATTTGTAGACATATATAATTATAATTGAGTGAGTTATTGTTCATTATTTGTATAGTTCAAAATTTGCATTGAAAAATGTGACTCCCTGGATGTTGTTGCATAATTTGCATAAGCACATCAAAGTCTTTTGCTCTGGCACCTTGGGGGCCATTTGACCCCGTTTCCCTCCCCTTTCATTCCCCATGTACAGTTTCTGATTCACAATCTCAGGAGATTCTGCAAGGGACCAGATGTTTGGCGAGGAAACCAATGGCTGGATGTTACCTTTTGAACCATTGAAGATATTTGAGACAGGCTTTCAGGAGAGGCAGGAATCCATCCAAAGCTTTTGTTTTCCTGGCCATGTGTATATTTGTACCCAAGAATCATTTGGATTGATTAGTGCCATTACTGTATATTGTGTACATCATAACCAGGGTTCAAAATTAGAACCATTTACCAGCCAAATGCTGGTAAAATATGCAATTGGCTGGTAGATTTGCTACACTCACCAGCCAAAAAACGATGGTAATCTTTTGAGTGGCTGGTTAAATTTGAACATTCACTAGCCATTTGGCTGGTGGACGAAAAAGTTAATTTTGAACCCTGATCATAACCCAGCAACCTATATTGACCTTCTTTTTGTCTTCTCTTGTTTGTGATTCCCAAGTGTTGCTTGCCTTCTGTTGGCTAGATCTAAGGAAGAATAGCCTCTTTCCAGAGTTTTCCCAGTAGAGTTGGCACGCTTGAAGCTATGTGAATAATGAATGGAACATACTTATCCTATATAGGAGCTTCATATATAAGGTATGTCGGCAGGAAAAAAATGTAGCCAAGGTCATACTTTCATTTTCCAAAACAATCCATTAGAAGCAAACCTTCAGGAGTGTTTCCATTAGTCTCATGCAGAGATAATGGACCATCACTGTTAGCAAATAGCCACCAATGGAGGAGAAATCCGTGAAATAGAAAAGGTTGGTGTTTGAGCATGTGCTGAAAATTCAATAAAGTTACCAAATGTGGCCCAAAAGAGGGCTGAATACATAGTTCAATATAAAATTGGCACGAGTCGTGATTGCTTCACTAAAAATATGATTGGGGAACATTTTTGCTATTTGGTTAAGCATTGTGAACAATCCCACAGAGTGTGGTCTCAAATGTAGCAGTATTTTAGTGGATTAGCAGTGCCTCTATTGTGGTCGGTTTAATGCTAATGTTGATATAGTAAACTATATGCATATGATTGTGTTCGGTGTGCATGCACTGTGGAGAGCAGCTTTAGTATTCTTTACAGCAGCTCCAGAGCCATGTACTGATGGATAGGGTGCTCTTTACTTTACTGATGTACTCTGATCAATGCTGATGCAAGGAAAGAGAGTGCGGGAGAGAGAGAGAGAGGCAGAGGAAGAGAGGGAGAGAGAGATAATGTGCTGCCTCTGCACATCTCTCTCTCTCACTGTCTCCCCCTCTCTGCCAGTCTTTTTGCATTAATCCTCTCCTCTCTCTGTGAGTTTCCCACTCTGTTGATCCTGCCAGTATCTGCATATGCTGCACTCTCACCAACATCATCGCCTTAACTGATATGACACAGTGTTTCCTTGCATAGCATATGCTGCACAGGGCAACTTTCATCAGATTATTAGATTAAAGATTAAGCACAGAAAGTTGAGTGTGTGAGAAAGTGTGTGGGTTGATGCAAATCTGTTTCCGGCACAGGTCTTTTAAGAGGACAAACATGTTTGTCTAACTGTCCAACCTGTCCTCTCATGTTGCCTAATGTGGTTAAGAGGCTTTTATTTTTAGTCTTTTGCTGTTGTGAGTTAAATAAAACAGCAGTAATGCAGCTTCACTAATCCTCTCACACAACTAATCCTAGCAGAACACCACTGTAAATACTCTGTAGGCTGCTTTAAAGCACAAATCACTCAATCCCTCACTGAGCATTTTATGCTTATTTTGGTTCAGATTAATAGAAATTCTTCTATTTTTCATCTACGAGAGAGATGTCCCGGAAATAACTGGACTTCTTCTGGGACTTATGATATTTTGTGTGTGGCTTTTGCGTGTGTGTGTGTGTGTGTGTGTGTGTGTGTGTGTTTATTTTTAAAGTATCTTTGTACTGAAGTGCCAGCACATGCAGTACCCACTGTGTGAATAAATACAGGCTCTAAATAAAGTCTCTGTGTGCTTGAGAGATATAGTCACAGAAATTAATTTGAGACAAGCTGTATGATTACTTGAATTAAACTGTACAGTGTTCTCCATCGTTATACTATTATAACTACAAGTTGGGTTGTGTGCCAACTTTGTACAAAAATGTAATTACAGATACCGCTTCAAATGATTACAAAATCAAAAGAACCTGCCAGCATTTGTTGTTTTTGCTTTTAAATGTTGCTAAAAAATAACCAAGATCCCACAACACTGACCTTCTTGTATGTGTGAATAAGATGTGGCTAGGGGAGGCGAGGGGTAAGGATAAATATACAGTCGCTTGCACACACAGATAAATATGTAAGCAATGTAGCCCACAGCTTTCCTTGGATCCCCTGAAGCTGTTTGCAGTTTGTACCTTACAGAAAAATAATACAAATGCTGTAGTAAATAAAACTGAAGAAACTGTTAAATATGTATCAAATAAATAAGTGCTTTTGTATTTATTTTTTTCTCAAACGAAAACTGTGTGATGAAACTGCCACTGAGTTCTATCTCCCCTTTTGGGTCTGAAGTAAATTATACAAGCTGCCTGAAGCAAATACAAGATATGTACTGCGCTGCAACAGCTCTGGTGTGATTTCCTTCAACAAATGAACAAACGAAATATTTCCATCCTCCGATTAATGGCCGTTCTAAGCCTCAGATGTTGTGATGCTGTGAGAGCCAAAAGGGATAGGCAAAAACAGAAAGTCATTTGGGCAATGCCCTCCCTCTTGTAAAGGTTGTGCACACCCTGCTCAGGTTGATGTACAGTTGAGCTATTTTGGGGTTACAAAGTTGTCTCATGTTAAAGTGCCACAGAAGAGTCAGGAAGATAACGGTCAAGCACCATAAATGCCCACACAGTGCTGAGGAGACATCTAATCAGGCACAGGTAAGTGAAAAAGGTGTGGGTATAAAATGGGCATATACTGTAGGTCCTTTAACGGTCCTGCACACCTTCACAGGTGTTTTTAATTACACTTGACCAATTAGACCTATAATTAGACAAAATCTACATCCTGATAAAGCTGTGAGTTATCCTTCCCAAATCAAGGCAGACACGTTGACTTGTCATAGCAGGAAAAGCAGCTGAGAGCAATTTGGAAAGCTGGAGCTGGCTCACTGGCACAGTTGTTTTAATTTCACCTTAATATTACCTGTGCTTTTCCTTCTGTGGCATGACATGTTTCTATGATATGTCAAAATGTCTGCTATGAAAAGGTGCAACAAACAAAATCAACTGGAGAATGAGAAAGATGTCAACCAAGTTTAATTTATACAGTCCTAAGAAGAGGTCTACTCGGGGAACATACAGTAGGTGATAACACCTGTGTGGGTGGATCGTGGGTGTGAGGAGGTTTCGGGAGTTGTGTGTAAAAGGTCAATCAGACTGAACTCAAAGTGAACAAGGCAGGCCAATTCGCGACCAGAAGCAAATCTGTGGCATTGAAAAGATTGTGTGAAGCACAATCTGGGCTGGCTGCACCTTAAGAAGAGGTCTATTTAAGCAAAATAAGAGAAAGTACCTGTGTGGGTGTTATGCAAATCACATGCTTTTGGACAGTAATTACAACACTGATGACAACATTCACAACGTGAATGTGGAGACAAATATGCAACATTTTTACCTCTGTAATTGACAATGACCCTCTAATAAAGTCAATAAAACATCTTGACAGTGTAACCAGGACAGCTGAATGAAAATAGAACATAAGATTTTTCAATCAAAAGCTGAACATGCAATATGCAGAACACAGATGCCCAACTAAATTGTACAAAATGGCACTGATGCTCAGTAGGGGCTTCTCTCGACTCAATGTTTTCAGTATGATTTTGAATGTTGCAGCAGACACTTAGAGCTCAAGTTTTATCCTGCTGCGTACTAATAGCCCAACTATGGTGGTTCTTCAGTTTCCTTCCCACAGAGCCCTAACAGAGACTAACCATCCCTCCAACACAAACTCTTCTCTTCTCTCACACCATTTACAGTCAGAGCAGACTGTGATTTTTCTTTCCTTTCTCTCCTTTTCTCATCCCTTCTTTTTGCCTTCATCTCTGCTCCCTCTCTCTTCTCATCTTTCCACCTCTGGCTCTGCTGCCAGCCAGCCTCAGACACACCAGGATTTCCCTTTCATTTGGTAGTGAGGGATGGGATGAGAGACTGAGAGAGGCAAGAGAGGAGAGGAGTGGAAGGATGTAATGATCTGTCCTGATGAATGCAGTTAGAGAGAAAGTGCTGATGCAATGGAAGAGAGGCCTTAAGAATAGATGGGCTTAATGCACCAATCACAGAGCTCATCAGATCACTTGTCAAAGTTCCATGGCCAATGAAGGTGTTTGAAATATGAACTAAGCAGCTTAGAAATTCATTGAGTAATAATAATCCAACATAATTTAGGAGTTGTTTGTTGCTCCTGTCAGGTATTATACGGCATATACGTTTAAGCACTTGTCTTAAAAGAGAATGATACTGTGCAATGTTGCCTGTGTACTATATCTACACATGAAGCTTACATTCGTTTTATTAATGCCAAATGTGCTCAATCTTTACAATACTGGGTAAACATTAGGGGCAGAAAATGGCAGGGACCTCAATATACAATACTACTCTTTATGGATTCTTAAGGTGCTGATTCAATACAATTTATTTAATACTGTGATTTTAACCCTGACCAGGTACAATATATACAGGGGCTGTGCTCTTTTTGGTCATATACTGTACTTATTTAAGCAGAATAAGTCAAACATGAGAAAAAGACAAAATAAAAAAAATACACTATTAAGTAGGTTGTCAATGAGTAATCAATGATGAATTTATCACTGTCAAAAACACCACTGAAAATATATTCACTGATGACACGCAAAGTTCAACCTGGTTTAAGGATTAAGACGACGACCATGGATTGCGACCCCGGATTTAAATCGGGCTAGGGAAAAAAAGTTGCAGCAGCTGTAGCTACCGAGACATGGGTTCCATCTTTGAGTGTGTTGTCAACAACTGGTTAGCTTCCAAAAGTGATCTGCCATATTTTTATCTTTCCGGAGTAAGTGCTCTGCTCTTCGTGCATCCTCATGAAATTGGTTATGCTGAAAGCTTGGTGATAGCTTGTGGGGTGTGCAGAGGCTACTGTTGGTCATGGCTAGTTTTGTTCATGGCAAAATGGATACAAAGAAGAAAGCTCTATTGGTATTGCTTTTCATTTGACAGTGCAGGGTAATATAAAATTGAATGATGCAACATGGCTAATATGGGCTGTTCCAGTTTGCTCTGTTCCCTCAAAGGTCAGAACTATGAAGATTTGAAATTGGTCAACGGTGCAAATTTGCAAGTCAAAGTTCACCACAGTTGAATTGTACACCAAGCAGCAAGCACATTTATTTCACCTCAGCAAGGACATTCATTGATCACAGTGATACAATTGAAATTAGGGCTGCACAATTAATCTAACCGCAATCGTGATGTCACTCTGTGCAATTACATAACCGCAAAAAAATGCGTGATTTAATTGAAAAAAAAACATGTGCTGTGTCCGTGACACCGCGTGCACTGCAGTCTCCACGTTGTAACAACAGTTACTTCAGCGACAGTAATATCAACAGATGAACACACCGTGTCTTAAGAAGCTTGGTGTTCTCTGTTAACTCACTTTACATCGTCTTTGCGGTCTCTTTTTCCTCTCGCTTTCCCCCTCACACAGCCGCTACGCTAAAGTCTGGTCGCTCTCCTCGCTTCACCACTCAGGCACTGACGTCACTCACTGGCCTGCTGTCTCGTTCTCACTAATGCCTGATTTATGGTTGGGTGGATAATCAAGTAAACTCATGATACCATTATATCGCAATTGTAATCGCAGTATTGTAAATCGCAATCGCAATCTGACTTTTCATCAAAATCGTGCAGCCCTAATTAAAGTGAAATGTCACAGTTTTAAATACTGGAGCCCTTACAGTGATTTTAGTGTGCATTAGAGTAAGCTGTAACAAGTAAGAATTGAATCTGTCTGGAGACTGAGGCAGCCCATTCCATTTTCAGCCTCCAGAATTATTCATCTCTAGGCATAACATATATTCAGCGAAATATGCCTGTATGTTGGTGGATTACCACAAAATTAGACTTTGCAATGGCAGCTTTTACTTTAGTCTTCAACCTTTTAAAATCCTCACCGGTGTATTATCTTCGTTCGTCCTGCGTGCCCACACTAAAGAAAGTCTATTTCTATCTATTGTTTCAGCGCCACACTTTATGCATCGTTTCACTTATTGATTACAGTTTAAAACATGCCTAGAATGTCCAAAGTAGCTCTAAAAATTGCTAACACTAGAGGATAACAGCAGCATTGTGTGCTCTGAGTCGACTAGTGGTGTGTGGTGTAACATATGGGACTGTCCAGTCTTTCACAGAGTAAACAGGGTGGTAGAAAGCTATTTATCTAGATCTGTGAAACGATACCTCTACAAAAGAGTGACATAAACAACGACCATAACTCACACACATGTGCAGTCACACACACAAACGCACGCCGACCTGTTAAAGTGAAATACGCAGATCTTGACATTTACAAGTGTCTGTCCTTATTCCTTTGACAGGCAGAGAATTTAGACAGAATGAAATCATCATCAACATGGCTGCGATGCTATCGATCTCTCCTCTCCGTTTGCTGACTGACGAGGAGAAAATCGTAGGAGGGGGATGTTTGGACTGAACTCAATCATTGTGTTTATGTGTCTATACTGGTTTGCCAGAATGACACAGAGAAGGAGAAAAGGAGCTGAGAGGCAGAGACACCAGCTTCAGTCAAAGAAATGAAAATATGCTGGCATGGCTCTGAGCTCCCCAACAACTATGCACATTAGAAACTATAGGAGGGGAAAGAAGATGCAAATGCGCCGTGTGCTGGATGGGTTTCTAAATTCAGTGAGAGAGTAAGCGGGGAAGGAGGGAGACAGAACTACAGATGAGTAAGGAGACCTGGACGTGCCCCAAGGGCTTGTGAAATGTCACCTCCAGTCAGCAGTTAACAATTAACACAGGGCTTAAAACACTGGGGCCTCATGCACGCACGCACACACACACACGCATGCGCGCACACACGCACACAACGCACGCAAGCATGCGCATGCACACACACACACACACACACACACACACACACACACACACAGAGGTTAATGGCTGAGTGGTAATGCTATGTTAATACATCTGAGCATATTAACAATTTATACCCAATTCACTGCCCTAATATCTTTTGCCTGAAGCACAAATTAGTACAAATTGTCTGCTGTGGGTGGTAGCAATGGTGGCGATGGGGTTTCTGGTATGTCAGGACACGCCATGTGTCACCAGGCCCGCTCTGTCGCATGATCTAATAACTTGTATGATGTAGCAGGAGAGTTGGTGGTGGTGTGGGAGAGATAATTCACTTATCAGTGCTGCATTAAAACTGCATGGAGATCAGTGACGGAGAACCAGAGGTGTGGTTTTGAGGGGTAGGAGACAATCTAGCAGAAGCTGGTCTCATATCAGTGAGGATGATTAATACAGGGATGGTTGGTGGTGGATGAAGCCTGTTACAGATGGCGTGGTTCAGCAAGCGGCTCGTCACATTCCTAATGAAGAAAGTTTCACTTTGTTAAGGTGAATGAGAGGCAGCAGCAATGACAGAGGAATAAATGCAATTAGAAAAAGATGCTATGAGTATTTGAGGCTTGCTTTTGTTTTTTGTGCAGGATCTAAATGGGTTGGGTTCTTTGACAGGGATGATTTCCTCTTTGTGGATTTCTACGGTATTTAGTTTTTTCTTTCAAATCTAAATTCCGATGAGCTTTGTGTTTCTTCCTCTCTCTATTTTTGTTACACCGTGAGCAGGAACCGCCACTGTGAGCAAACAGTTACCAATTGTGGTCAGTCACTAGTTCAGGGTCGCTGAGTTTAGAGATGGTGTGCTATAGGACAGTGTGTGTGAATGTGCTGTGTGGAGCAGCCTCGGCCTGCAGTCTGCACTCCACCTGCTGTATTTTAAGCAGAGGCTTTTTTGTGGCTGATGTTTTAGTTTTGATTGACTTCCTCAATTCTTTCGGTACACAAATGCTTGATATCACATGAATTAGTTACTCCAGCTTTCATTCAAATAAAAAAAAAGTTATTTCACTGGAATTCACTGTATAATTTTACGGATTTTTTCCGTTTTTTCTACATTAAGTGTTAATGCCAGAGAAATACAGAAAAATACTTTTATTTAAAAAAAACCCCATTAATTTAAGGTTTTAGTCTGTAAATTGATATAATGAGATAATATAGTTGTTTAACAGGATAATTCCATTGCTTAACGGTCTTGAAAGTTAAATTACATTGAATTTTATGTAAAAAGACAAAAAGAAAACATAATTTTACGGTGTGTAAAATTGAGGCCTCTTTCTGGTTTTTTACTGTTAAACCTTAAATTTAATGTAAAGAAACGTTAAAAAACAATCGTGAAAAAACGGTAAAAAGTCTGGCAGCAAAAGTTGCCAAACACTTACCGTGAAATGACAGTAAAAAACCTTATGTTATTCTACAAAGAATTTATTTTAAAATACAGATATCTACTGTACATTTTCTGTATTTTCACAGTCCAACTACTGTAGATTTAAAAAGAATTGTAATCAAAAAACATATTTAGAATGTTAAACAAATGTATAAATCTGTACAAACACTGAAAAATATTGCAAAATACCTTAAAATTACATAATTTAAATGAAAACTGCTGTTTTCATACGGTTTTCTTTGGTAAATTCACAAGATTATTCAATCCATCCACAAGAACTCCCTGTTAAAGTACAGATTCCTGGATGTAAAACACATAAAAATTATGTAAAATGACTTTCAAATACCCTCCTTTAGGCGTTTATTTTATGATTATCCAATCTATTTACGGTAAATTCCTGTTTAACACTGTGTTTTTACTGTACAAAAAAGAGAAGATAATGGGATAATACCTTCCAGAAACATTGTAATAATAGTCATTACTTTATATAAACAATATTTGAGAGTATTTACAAGCAACTCTCCAATATATCTACATACTTTTACCATTAATGTATGTTGTTTACTTTAAATAAACATTCATTTATAGTTATTTACATGTCAAATTAATGTAAAATTACCCTATTTGACAGCCCATTAATAGTATTTTAAAAGCTTTAGGCATTTATTTTACATGATTATCCAATCAATTTACAGTAAATTCCTGTTTAATACTGGTTTTCTACTGTACAAAAAACAATATGTGATAATAACTTGCAGAACCATTATTTTATAGTCATTACTTTATATAAACGTTACAATCAACTCTTCATTATGTCTACAGGCTTTTCCCCATAAATGTATAAGGGTTTACTTTATATAAACAATATTGTATAGTGTTAAAAAGAAACTAATATACTGTACTTTAATCATTAATATATCAGGTTTACTTCATACAAACAATACTTTATAGTGATTAAAAGCAACTATTCAATATATCTACAGACTTATCCCATTAATGTACTGTGTGTTTACTTTGTAAAAATATTTGACAATATTTACAATTAACTATCCAATATATGCATCAGAGACTCTTCAGAGGGTAAATATTGGTATAATGTATAGGGGTCCATTTTAGCTTATTCAATGTGGTCTCATACTGTGTGTTATAGTGTTTTAATCGCTGTCAAACTTCATCCTGGCCAGTGTCTCTTAATGCAAGTCTACTAAATTCTAGCAATAGAGTAGGACTTGTATTTAGCTTTGCAGTTATTTGAAGAGGGGTTAACAGAGGTACTGAGACAGGTAGGACCAGCCATACCCGTTTAATGCATTGAATGAGGCTGACATGAACCCTCACTGCATGGCCTCAACAACTCCACAGCAAAAACCCACAAGCAATTGTTCTCAATTATAGTTGGATCAATGTAATTATATTAGAAACTACACTACTGTAGTATTTTGCAAGCATATTTATGGTAATACAAACAGCAAAACAACTTGGCAGCACACAAGCTTAAAAAGCTATAGGACTACTGCACCAAATCACCACTGGTGACAAAGATGCTGTATTTAGATCTGTCTTTGTAAAAATAAACATTCTTTCACCTAAATATTTGTGGAAACAAAGCCATAGCTTCAGTTATGGGAATGCATAAGAGACAAGAGTCAACCTAAACTACAGGCCTTGGATGTATGATGTCTATTTTAGTCCAAGTCTGTGATATGCTCATCACTATATAATCATGTTTTGGTCTGGCAAATTAGTTGACAAAAGAATCGTGCAGCCACAGTTCACATCACATAGGCCCACAACCCTATAGGCCTACAGGATGACGATACAGTACACAGAGAGCCAGGCAGCCTACAGCCTGGGTAAGCCTACATCTTCACCATCCTAATATTTTAGGGGCCATCTGATGTTCTTGCCTCATTTCACTTCCGTGGAGGCCATGGGCCTATTTCAGATTCATGGCCCAACATCTTTTTCCATTGACTGCTTACTTTGCTGATGTCTGCGGTGATGTCTCATACTGTGTCCACTCTGGCTTTTGATGTTTGTTCCTGTCTATGTCATGCAAACAGCTCAGAGCATGAGCTTCCCCCTTATGTGGGGTAGAATGAATATTCATGCATGTCCGGTACCTTAAATGCCTCACCAAGACCTCGGTGATCTGACCACCCCTGCCTCTGAAATTACAATACAATTTCCACTGACTTGCAATGGTTACACAGGCATAGATGCACATATTGGGCAATGTGTGTTTCATTAAGGTGTAACATTAATAAGTTAAATGGATTTCCTGTGCCACAGCTATGCTACACTTTTATAAGGGGTGGAAAATCAATATTAATGCACACCAGTACCTCAAATACAGTATGTACCTGCTTGCCTAACTTGCACACCACCTAACCTAACTTGTTCCGCTAGTTCCAACCCTCATACAGTTTAATTCAACCATGCGTTGATAGGAAAGTGTGTCCCCTCCTATGAAAGTCATGCCTACCGACAAACAGTATGGACATCTGCAACATTATGCTTATTTGAGAAATTATCTGTGATTTCATTTCAAAACTGAAGGAGTAGGCTTTTCATAAAAGGCTGTTAATCCACTTTAAAAACGTTGGAGTCTTCCAATACAAACTCCAAACTGTTTTAGGCAAGGCTCAGTGAATGTTATGAAAATAAGCAATTCAGAAATTTGGGGACGTTTTTACTGTTTTTCCCAATTCCCCACAGTCAGAAACTAATATGCATGCGGGACAGACCTCTTTTTAATGTATTTGGTGTACTTCAAATAGAATATGTAGCATACATGTTCTTTTCCTTATGAAGTTGAAATTGTTGTTAAAACAATTTTTCTTAATATTAAGACCCAAAGTGAGTCACAGTGTTCAACAAAATGCAAGGTCATTGTGCAGTCTACTGCTCCCTCAAATCATTTAGCCTCTCCCCACTTTCTACAGGTCAAAGGGAACAAAGAGTTTTTCATGGGCTGAGGTAATATACGGTGAATAAAGACAGGGAGGACACAGTATGAATAAAGCTTTACATTGGTGTGCAATATATTTTTTTTCAATTTAGCAATACATGCAATGTGTGAAAGACTGGGAAGGGATGCTAGGGCTCAACAGTTCAACCAAGGCTTCTAGCATCAACGTGAACATTGATAATCAGGGCGTGAAGCGATGTAAGACCTTAAAATGGTTGAAAAAACAGAAATGTAAACAGAAATGGTCTCTTTAGTCTAGGCTATGTGCTTCAGGAAAGTGCGCGCAGATTCAAATAATTGAATGTTGCACAATCATTGGATGAATCATGCCGGACAGAGACGATCTTGACCAATGATATTGTTTGACTTCACGGGGGGCTGTGCTAACGTCAAACTCATCTCGACGCAGAGACAGTGTGGATAATAATGTAACGCAGGAGTCAGGACTTCTCCACGATGATTCAAATTCAGCTTTCACTTAAGGTAAAGTAATACTTTTCTTTTTATGTACATGCAGTTTCCTCACGAGATATCAACTGGACACGAGTTAAGATAACACTTGCATACGTTTCACAATTTTAAAATGTCAGCAGGGATAACGTTAGCATTTGCCGTTTATGTGCCTTATCAAAGTGTGTCTGGCGTTAGCTAACGTTACATTAAGACCGACCTTATGTAATGTTAGCCTTGAATGTGAACCATGCACCAATCGTAATTTTAGCTAGCTAGCTAAATATATAACAGTTAACTAGACAGTTAGACAGTTTAGCAGGTCAGCTTGATTTGCTGGGTACTAGCTAATACTAGTAATTAAAGAAACGTTATAACGCTCCGTTCCTCCTAACGCTAGTAGTTAACATTACTGTTAACTAACCGGTAACCCGCCGTTTAACGTTACCACCTAGCTAGGTTATGCCTCAAGTTTACATAAGCTATCTCAGCTGACTAACTTTACGTTGGTTCTACTTTATGAACAGTGAACCACACGTTGTAACAACAACAAGTTACAACTTGACATTAAACGGAGCGTCTGCTTTGTGGACCACAACATCTTAATTTGAACGTGATCGTTATTTTCACTCATGATTCAGTGTGTCCAACTTAACATTACCATTCTGTCTTTCCAGAGAGAATATTTCCATTCCCGCTTTCCACATAAAAATAAATGGACAGGGAATTGAACAAACTCAGAAATAAGATATAGGCTACCTGCTCTATTTATAACTGTTTCTTCCTCCAGACAATTGCAATCAGTCTGTAATTAAATATATATTTTAAGTTTAATTTTTGCTGTAAATCAAAATAAATAAATACCTGGTGGTCAATGCTGGCAAGCCTCCACAAATAAATCTATGTATACTACTGTTACAGTAATGTTCAAATCTCACCCTAATTCTTTAATCCTTGTTTAGGCAAGATGGAAGAAAGAATACCAAGATAAGAAGATCAAGAAGATAAAGAAAGCTAAAGTAAATAGATGTTCACCCTACTGTATTACACGTTATCATCTGTACCTTACCACATCTTTCTCACCCATGTTATGGCTCTCATTCTGTGTTCAGTTTGACAAGGATCAACAGACCAGACAGCTCTCCCACAGCCAGCCTGAGAACCTGCTTTACAGTCTGTATAGCCTGGGTGAAGTTGAAGACTCGTGCATCAGATGGCTGAGAAAAGGATAGCCCAGAGCAAGAGGGAGCCCAGCAGAGGCTAAGAAGGAGGCAGCAAAGGAGTTCACAAACACACATACAGCTAATGGAGGTACCAAATGACAGGTCCATTTCAGAAAGCAGGTTTAGTGAAAACTCTGAGTTTGTTAACCCTGAGATGAGGGTAATTCTGGGTTTTCCGTTTCAGAAAGAGAGTAACCTAACCTCGGACTCTGTGAACCTAACCTAGTCGGGAACAGGTTTTCTTCTTTTAGTCTCCTCCCTCTGACACAGCTCTCTTTGATTTCATCATTCATAATTGCAGTCTGTATCAGGCGCATTTTAGCGCAGTTTGTTATCGGCATGAATAAAAAAACAGGGTTGGTTTATTAACCATGTTAGGCAGATTATAAAATGAGTTTTTTTTTCTCAAAACATGCAATGTCCTTTTGTCGACGATCCCGGTGATATAGAAGCTGTATTACTTTGCAGGGAGTTAAACATACGTCAGGAGATCATATTGAGGCCCCGACGCATTTTAATTTTCAGATAAATACCTATTTGAGCGGTACCGTTTTTTTCTTCCCAGTCTATCAGTTATGTAGCTTCCATCCATCCATCTTCTTCCGCTTATCCGGTAACGGGTCGCGGGGGTAGCAGCTCCAAAGTTATGTAGCTTACATAACTTTATCATCCTCATATCACTAACGTCACCCATCGTGGACATGCTCTACATCCCAGCACATTATTTGTGTCACATTACATTTTTTTGCAAACAACAGTTTTCTTTACAACATTGGTGATGCGGAGCATATTAGTAAAGCTAATGTAGCAAAGCGCCGTCAGAAGAGTGTGACGTTTTTTTAAACGTTTGTGTATTGTTCCCTGGACACAAACCAGTAAGAGCCATTAAAAAAGAGTTCCACAGTATTGCAGGTGAATGATGTAAACCCTTTGAAATATGAGATTATGAATTATAGTTCTGTTGATGATGGTGCTGCAGCCTCAGAATGGGATTAGTAGGCCTAGGACTTTTATAGATTATAGGTTCAATACCATTTCACCAGTAATATTATACTTATGATTAAATATGATATTAATACACTATATTGGAACTAACGCGTTTACTCTAGCAGCAATTTTTTCCCACGCAAATTCTCTCTTTTAAAGCAGCCGCTGTGTTGCTTTTTTAACTAAATACATGTTCAAACTCGCTGTATGTGCAGTATTTCTGCCCACCAGTTTGTTTGTGGTTGTTACCATGGTGAATCGTAGTATCATGGCTCCATTCATGCTGCCTGAAACTGAAAACTCAGAGTTTCCCATCTCAGGGTAAATCAACTCAGATATCAGGGTTACACTCAGAGTTTGTTAAACCTCCTTCCTGAAATGGGCCCCTGCATTGTTAACGGTTGCTTTACCTGGTCTGTGCTTGTAAATAAAACGAACCAGATTTGGATTTGTAACATTTTTACACCCCTTTTTGTTGGTACAGCCTTACCTGAGTCTAAACACAGTGACTTGGGACTTGTTCAAGACGGTGAAGGTTAAGATTTGTGACTTGCACATGTGTGACTTAAGACCGTTACACACTGGGGGCGTGACGAATAAGCGACGCCAATATGCAAAATAATCGCCTGTGAATATTTCACATCAAAACTATTCACACCGGCAGCAATGCAAATTTGTGACAGTTTTCAATATAAGGTTTGGATATACACACCAGCTCATCTACAATGTCAGTAGGACAGATGCTGAAGAGAGCGAGAAAGTGACGGAAGATGTGGTGTGAGCGGACGAGAAAGAGAGAGCAGTCGGAGCAGAGGAGAGTTAACGTTTAGTGGTGAAGATATGAAGTGATTGTACAGCAGCTAGATTCTGCAGTTTGACAACAAATAAATGCAGCAGCTCCTCAAAAGCACCAAAAGGTGTCCTGTCTGGTTTCCAGGCTGCTGAGTGGAGGGACGGGGGCTAGCTTCGGATACGTCCCAGGAAAAGCTGTAACACTAAGCTACTGTAAGCTATTTATTGAGTTTCCTCTAACTCTAATTGAGTATACAGTTAATACTCAATTGAATTCCCTCTGCAAAACAGTGTAGCATATGTCTCGGGCTTATTGTGAAAGGTAAAAACGGAAAGAATGTTTCTGGCATACGCTGCCATTGTAAAGGTTGAAAGGAGTAATAAAGTTTGCTGACGTACAGTCTGTAGTTGGGACAGCAGCCTCCGTGTTGTTTGGTGATCCTCATAAGTAAACACTACTTGTGACAAAAACAACAGTTCGAAAAAATATATTGACTTGCGAAATAATCGTCCCTGGTGTGCAATGGTCTTTAATCTCACCTCTGATATTTTTGATTAAGAGCTACTCTCTGGCGAAGCCACAAACCAGAAATGTAAGACTCAAACTATGATGTCATCAGGTTACTAAGCTGCTTCATAGACAATGAATGTGAAACTAATTTTGTAGAATAAAAAAAACCCAAATGAGGTTTATTCTATGTTAGCATTTTATTTCAGAAACAGAAACTCTACCCGTTACCTCCGAACATCCCCCTGGGTGATCTCAGTGTCATCTTTGAAATATTTCTCAATTCATTGTTTTTGGAAAAGCTCCAGACATTATATCAGATAACATCACAAATTTGAGTTTTTAGATTTTGGAGAGAGTTGTTCATGTTCACTGACATTTTTAACACACATGTATGAATTCCCAAATTGCCCATAGTTCCCCTTTTTCTATAATTCAATGTACCAGACAGTTTTTGCTCCCATAAGTTTATTCATATGTGAACTTTAAGGATAGCACTGTTTAAATAGTGCATTTCTTTGTAAAGCATGCAGTAAATGGTCATTCTATAATACTTTCTGGTTATGATACATCTTAAAATCTCATACATCTCAAATAGGGATCTTCAGTGAATGGATTGGACAATGCTGTAAAATGTCAGCAGAAAAAATTATATATTTATTGCGTGTAAAAGTAGTTGATGCAATTGCACTTTTACATAGCCCTTTTGGTTTTTGTACATTCAAAACCCCATTTACTAATGAGGAAGTTGTGAACATATATTGGTTAGTAATTACTGTCAAATAATGTTTATGAAGTAAATCCCATGCACTTATAAGAAAAGTCTGTAGATATATTGTTGTTGCTTGTTATTACTGTCAAATGAAGTTTATATAAAATAAACATGTATGTACATATAATGGAGAGTTGCTTGTTATTACTGTCAAATAATGTTTATATAAAGTAAACCCCCTACTTCAATGAGGAAAAGTCTGTAGATATACCAGATAGTTGCTTTTAAGTTACTATAAAACAATGTTTATATAAAGTAACCTCATATATTAATAGTAAAGGTATGTAGATATATTGGAGAGTTGCTTCTAAATTACTATAAAACTATGTTTATATAAAGTAAACCCCGTACAATAATGGTAAAAGTATATATATATATATTGGATAGTTGTTTGTAATTACTATAAAGAACAGTTTATATAAAGTAAGCCCCCATACAATAATGAGGTACAGTCTGTAGATATATTGGATAGTTGCTTGTTATTACGGGCAAATAATGTTTATATAAAGTGAACACCCATACAATAATGGTAAAAGTATGTGTATATATTGGATATTTGCTTGTATATATAAAGTAAACAACATACATTAATGGTAAAAGTATGTAGATATATTGGAGAGTTGCTTGTAAATACTCTCAAATATTGTTTATATAAAGTAATGACTATTATTACAATGTTTCTGGAAGGTATTATCCCATTATCTTCTCTTTTTTGTACAGTAAAAAAACAGTATTAAACAGGAATTTACCGTAAATAGATTGGATAATCATAAAATAAATGCCTAAAGGAGGGTATTTGAAAGTCATTTTACATAATTTTTATGTGTTTTACATCCAGGAATCTGTACTTTAACAGGGAGTTCTTGTGGATGGATTGAATAATCTTGTGAATTTACCAAAGAAAACCGTATGAAAACAGCAGTTTTCATTTAAATTATGTAATTTTAAAGGTATTTCTGCAATATTTCTTAGTTTTGATAAAGATTTATACAGTTGTTTAACATTCTAGAAATGTTTTATAACAAGAATTTGTTTTAATTCTACAATAGTTATACTGTAAAAATACAGAAAATATTTACAGGAAATTTCTGTATTTAAAAAAAAATTTTCTGTAAAATAATGTAAGGTTTTTTACTGTAATTTGACGGTAAGTGTTTGGCAACTTTGCTGCCAGACTTTTTACCGTTTTTTTACGATTTTTTTTTTTTACAGTGTATCTATGCAATACTTCGTACTACTTTGTTTGTGCTAGTTTTGTTACAGATCCTGAAGAAATCATCTTGGTACTGAAATGAGAAACCAAAGTTTGCTTCCAGTTTCCTCCTTTTTAAGCATGACCACCTAACCTTGACCAAGTAGCTTTTATTTTTATTTTTTATTTTAACCATGATCAATATTTATATAGTAAAAATATATCAAATGACAATGCATTTATAAGGGCATGGAGAAAAAAGATGAATGGAGACACCAACTGTGAGGTCACTTTCCATGTCACACGAAGCAAATGAATGTAGACAGTATATAAGAAGCTAAAAACACTGCGGCCATTGTGCCATCACAATTATTGGGCTTTTTAAAGAAACTTCGGACACTCAGCTGCCGTGATATCAGAAATATCTGTTGATCTCTGGCATCTCTGGGCGAGCTTCCGTTGCAGAGCGGGCACAGCTACACTGCGTTCCGGCTGCGAGGCAGCCGCTGGAGTTTAGTTTACAGATTGCCTCATGTTTGTTCCATTGGACAAAATATGGAAAATTGGCGATTAGAGAAAGGGGGAAAGATATGGCGTTATATATGTGCCTTATTCCTGAGCGAGTAATTGTATGTTTTGAGCACAGAGAACTATATTTTGCAAGCACATTGCATTGCATTTTTAACAGAAATTAACACTCGGAAAAAATAATTTAGGGCGTTTTCACACATACCTCATTTGGTCCGGACTTTCGGACTTTTTTGTTTGATCCGAACCAAAATTAGAGGTGTGAAACCTCCCCCGGACCACGGTCCGGATCAAAAGACCAAATTTTGGTCCGATAAAAAGAGGTGGTCTCGGTCCGGACCAAACTGAACCATGGTCCGGTTCGTTTATAGTGTGAAAGCATTTTTTGGATGGTTCGGACTTTCGGATCAAATACAAGGAGCTCTGGCAGGCTCTCCTTGTGTTACAAGACCGGGGAAGCTCCTTTAAGGAATAGCTCGGTGCTTATGTGTACGTGAGAGACGCTAACGGTGTCAGCGCTCAGAGCAGACAGCAGTCTGCTATCAGAGCTGAGAATAGATCAGCAGTTTATTTGTTAAGTGGTAGTAAATGTACAGTGTAGGTTTCCGTTAGTCTCTGAATAAATTCTCCGGAAAGAAAGTTTCCGTGTCTCGCTTCTCAACAACACAACAAAACAAAAAGAGTATTTTAGTAGGGGAGAGCAGCAGTCAGCCGAAAAAACTCCGACACAGAGAGAGGAGACGAAGAGGACGGGGAAGCCCGTCTACAAACCAATCAATTATAAGTATCTGGACACGCAGCTCACGTATGTGATGACGGCAGGACGTAGTTTTGTCACGTTTAGATCTTTAGTGCGCTTGCATAACTGCAGTGTGAAACCAAAACTTCCCGGATCAAATGTATACAATGTAACAAAAACATGAACCTTGGTTCGGACTTTCATGTGTGAAAACACCCTTAGTTTGAGTAAACAAAAACCTATTCTCTGCCCAATGTATTCTATGTATGTATACATCTTTCTCTGTGCGCAGGTAGACACTGCTGTGCTCTGGTCATGTCTCCCTCGCTCTCAACCTTTTCACTCCACCAATCGGAGAATCAAAGGTCAATTCTGATTGGCTGTTTGTCTCCAATTAGATCGCAAGTAGCAGGAAACAAATATCTACAGGGAAACAGTCTTTGATACAACACCTGAGGCCTGTACTACGAATCAAGATCAACATGCCCTGGATTTCTTTCAGTTATCCGGCTTCACTAACCCTAACAACCGCGGTCCCGCATAACCTGTATCACGACGTTGGTTATCAACTAGTTTGGTCAACCCAGGGTTTCCCAATCGAGCGGCGCGCCTGTTCACATAAAAGAGGCGGTGTTTGCGCACCACGACCAATCGCAAACATCTACCAGAGCCGCATATTTTACATAAGACAATCACAACGCTTATCCTATCAATATCACTTCCAGTGGTGTAGTCTACGTGATAGTAAGCTCCAGGATTTCTATATACCCACTTAAAAATGCCCAATGACACGTAACAACATACTTTCCATTATATTTTTGATAAATTTTGAACTGTCATCCGTGCTTTTTTCTTAACATCTATAGGCTAACCTTTTATCATAAATTGGTGCATAAAAGTGTGCAGGAAATGAAGTTGTTGATGCTTAAAACTTCCCTGGGGGAGGACACCCAGACCCCCCACTATGATATGCCCCCCTCCTCCCCCAAAGGCAGATTCTGGCCAATATACAGTACAGTACACCCACTATAATAGCCTACATTAGACTACACTGGTCACTTCCCCATCAGTCAGGCACAAGATCTGACCATAATTACACTTTTGCTTTCCATGAACTGTCGTTGCTTTAGCCTTTTATTTCAGTTGCAACCCCAGAAGTGGTAAGCTGTGAGAGAAAATAAAAAAAAAAATCAAAACATAATTCTAACCGATATGCGCATTGGCAACACACGGCTGAAGAAGCCGACAAATAGCCTATATGTAATTCCTTCCGCTTAAAATCTATATCTTTCATGAAGATACCCATCAGTGAATGTGGTCTCTAAATGTTTTACCTTTTATGAGCGCACCTCTCTCTCTCTCCGCCCACCGAGCTCCAGCAGATCTTCTAAGAACGGTGACGCCGTTATCAATCGAGTATTGATTGGTCAGTAGGCGGTGCTTTTACACCGGTTGATCTCTAATCTCCAACATAACCTGCTCCCGACCAGGTTAGGTGTTCAGCATAAGTTACCACGGCGATTGAACTCGATCACAAGTGATCCACCTTCGTAGTACAGAAAACCCTGGGTTGAACCTGAAGTTAGCTCGTTAACGCCAAATCTCGCTTCGTAGTACAGGCCTCTGCAGTGATTCCCCAGCAAGGGGTATTTCTGCTGTTGCCAGTGGGTACTTGGAAAGATTGTGGAGCAGCTTAATTAATCAAAATAATAATTGAAATTATGATTTATTTAAAACAATATATCAGCTAAAACAGCTCAACAGATGTTTAAACATAATGTTTAAACATATAGCGAAGTAATTAATGGTAGAAATAAATAGCTAAAAGTAGGCTGACTTAACAGTTCAAATGATTAGCTAAAAGTAATGGATGACTGTTGAAACATTAACCACACTTCTAGTAGGCCTAGCTAGTAGAATTTCTGACCAAACCAACCTAAATGTTTACAGTTCAATTGCATGAAAATGTAAGAATATTCACTTTAATATGATAAATAGGGTGATCACATTGGGAATTGATAGGGCGGGGTATGTGAGTTAATATGACAGGGCTGTGAGGGAACCTCAGACCAGAAAGGTTGGAAAGCACTGATCTACAGTATTTTATATTATTGACCGACCGGTATATTACAGACATGCCTTAATAGATGTGTTAATCACAATACCGTTGTGTTGTTTGAATTACAATAACATATCTCCGTGTGTGACTAACGTCATCATTCACAAGCAATCTAACGTTAGCCCAGCATGGATACAGTCTATGCATCCAACATGTCATCCGAACACACCTAAAATGTCACAATACAGCCACTTGTAAGAAGTTTGTAATACTGGTTACATAGTTATCGTGTTTTATTAACCTTAATTCTGTTTGCCAAGGCTATAGAGGGTTTCCTGTTTACAAACATTACAGGGTGCGTGCGCATACCAGGGGCAGAAAGCCAGATTGGTGAGCTGGTCAAGCCCCCAGGAAGAGCGCCGAGTCTAAAAGCCACCATGGGCTTAGCGGATAACGGTGGTACTGCACCCCATGGCCCAGAAAGACTTTTCACATAGACTTTGCATGGCGAAAGAAACGTCTATATTTCAGCGGATAATTTGTTTCTGGGTATATCAACTTACCAGCCCGAACACTGAAAGGGTCCTTGTTTAAAACGTTACGTTTTTAACATTTTTAACATTCACTAGAAGCGAATCCAGAATTATTAAATTTGGCATGATGAACGTGCATAGTGGATGCGAGCAGAGCCACGGGACTGCACCCGCCCGCTCACATGACTGTTCTCCCTAGCTCATGTAGCTAGCTGTAATAATGGATATAGCTAATGGTTGTAATTCACCATGTGTTCTATGAATACGTTCATGGTATTATCTTATGAAGTCATGATACATCCCAGGGATGTATGTAGCTGCTGTAAAGCCTGTTAGCTACGTGGATGTAACGTCATTAGCGTTTCCCAAACTGGCGGGCTATCGGCTAGCTAGCTAGTTGCTAACATCAGGGGTAGCTAGCATGGCTGTAGTAAGATCTATACATAACTAGCTATATGCCTACATAACGTTACTACAGACATAGTGATTACATCGCCCGGTTCTCTCTTATGATACATCCGAGGGCTGTATGCTGTAAAGCTTGTAACGTGGATGAGAGCTGAAGCCATGGATGAGCTCTGTTCACGAAACTGCAGGCTAACAGCTAGCTAGCGCTAGTTAGTAGGTAGCTAGCTAGTAGCACAACATAATTATTAAATCTCCTTGGTTGTCTAGCTAAATACATCTATCGTTTATTTAGCTAAGCATGTAAACGATCGGGAACAACGAAAACAATGTTTAACGTTAGTGAATATTTTAGACGAAAACGGCGAGTTCATGAGTTCGCAACTTGTAAGAGACATGACAGAGAAGCTCATGAACGCGCATGTTGCTACCGGTTGCTACGACAACGCAAACAAATTGTTGCTAGTGCGCATGCCCATCGTGAGCCAACCAGTGTTATGGGCCAACAATGCGGAAGAGCCGAGCTCCATATTTGCTTTATGCGCTTTTGAGCACTCTCATTGGAACGTACGGGGCTTCCTGCCGAACACTGTATCCAGTTCTCTTAACACTAGAAGTGCCGGAATTCCATAACTACTAGAACTGCCGTGAGAGGTCATTTTGACCGCCAGATTCCAAACTCTATAATCTCTCATGACCTAATTGCGATACTGTATTATGTATTGTGTTAGGATATCTTTAGAAAAACGTAATTACACCGAAATGTACATTTTAACGAGTTTAATTATACATTTGAGTAGTAATACGTGTTTAAATAATTCATATCATGGCATAGTAAACCATAATTATTTCATACATTCATATCCCGAAAAATATGGTGTGCAAATCCATTCAACTTAACTCATAACAGCCAAATAACAATTAAAAGTATCTTATTTGAACATTTAGCTATAACCTAACCTGGCACAGCCTCCGTTTTGGCCTCTGCTGCGGTTCGCAGCGCTGCTCGGACCGTGAGCCGCTGCCCTTTTTTCCTCCATAAACTCCGCTCTCAGCTCCTCTACTGCATGAACTGCCTCCGGACAATTTTGCTGCTGGTGCACTCCTTGGAGAGGATGTGTGCAATGATTCCAGCCAGTTCGAGGATGTATAAAGTTATATGAACACGTAGACAGCCACCGGCCGTCTACGTGTTCCGCGCCTTTCACAGAGCGAGCGCCCGGTGTTTGCCTTCTGATTCAGAACTCAGTTCATCCACGCCGTAGTAGCCTACGTTACCGACTCTGGCTTTGCCTTCGGCCCATCGGTGATGCCTACACTTGTTTACTTGAGACCGCTAGTTACGTTTCTCTGACAGAGACTATGGTAGTTACTAAGCAACCAAGATGCATCTTCAACCGCGCGAAAAATTAAAAACAATACCGCGAAAATCCAAGCGGTCAATATGACCGTGTATGGCCGAAATAGGTAAAAGTGATTGTATTTTCTTTGCCTTTTGTGTAATGTATATAAAAACTATTTAAAATTAAAATACAGACTCTTTTAGGAAAAGTCAGGCAGCAGCAGGATTGTATTTTTTTATTCAGCAAAGTTATTACACATATAAATTTCAAAACGGTCAAAATGACCGTCATGGCCGTTCTAGTGTTAATACATCCATGGAGCTGGTCCACTACTGCAACAACCTTAAGTATTTAAGCTTTCCTTATTGTTTGTATATAACTGCTGACTCAATAAACGTGATTTTAGTTGGATCTGTTTGTCTGTCTTTAATTTTGCAGTGTTACTGTGATATATATGTATGGCTATAATTATCGTTTTAGGCTAATGTAATAGCCAATGTTAGCAGCAGGGTTACCCCTGAGTGTACCCCTATGGTTGGTTTATGCCTTAAAATAATAGCCAGGATTCCCGGGCGAAAGGTACGATATGTGTCTCCATTTCAAACATCACTGCAGGTTGACTGTTCTTAGCAGCAGAGGTTGATTGTGGGCAAGAGGGCGACAACACTGTCGTGGTTAGCTCGCCGAAACTCTACTGCCGCTGCCTCGGCAACGTTAGCTAATGTCCGCTAGCATATAGGCTAACTATAGCCAGTTAGCTTTGTGTGTAACGTAATAAAAACCCACCTATCTCGTAGGAGCGAAGCTTGATATTTTATTCAATAACATTATGGTACAAAAGGAGCACTAACGCCACAGGTCTTATGTTGACAACGTGGACGCAGATATAAGAAACTCCAAAGGCAATCGTAATATTTACCTAGCAGGCTAGGCTAATGCTGTTGCGCTAACGTTAGCAAAACATCGGCGTAGCTTTAGCTAGCAGTCTAAACTTGTCTCGAGTACGGCCCTTTAACTATCTACGGTCCAGACTTGAGTACTACAGCCCTGGCAGGTAGATATTAGCTGAACAACTGAACAAGCTGCAACTTTTCTGATTGATACAATGGGAGCCTAACTCTTACATATGACCCCAATCTGTTTTTCTTATGGCTTGAAGCCATAACCACCGCCGGTTTTTGGCAAAAGCATGCTTCCCCCTAGGTATGTTAAACATCAGGCACCCATCACTGGCTCTGTTTGTGCAATTTACCACGCAACAACTCCTTGACATTTTGACTTACACTATGCTGCTACTACTACTAGCTACACGAAACACGTCTTCTTTCTGCCCCCGGTTGCGTGCGCAAGCAGTGATGACGTTGCCGAGAAATCCATGTATATTTTATTGGCTTGCAAAGTAGCTATCCGTTACCTTAGCTAATTTATGTCAAAAAGCAGTAGCTAACTAACGTTACTGCCTAGATATGGTTTCATTTTAAATACATTTAAAAAATAAATAAGGATATACTATGCACAGTGCAAACACATGACACCACTTGACAAGTCTTACAACACCTCTCTGGTCTCCAGTGAAACCATATCTTGGCAGTAGTTAGCTAATGTTTCTGCTGTTTGAGATAAATTAGCGTTAGCAACAGATAGCTCCTTCACAAGCTAATGTATCAACAGAATTCAGGTTAATAAAACACAGTAATGTAACCAAAGTATTAAAAACTACTTACACGTGTGACAGGCCTACTGCTGTTCAGTCTCGCATTGCGAGACCTAACTCAGCTACACTGTGAGGCCTGTTCAGATGACATGTCGGCTGCTGTGTGCTAAATTAGCTAGATTGCTTGTGAAGCATGGTCAAACTAACGTTAGTCACACAAGGAGATATGAGTCAAATAAAAACAACGGCATTATAGTACACACAAATATTAAGACATTTCTGTGATGTAAGTCAATAATACTAAATACTGACCGAAATGTGTTTTAATCCAGTAACGAACAGGTACTGTAGTCAGTATTTGCTGTACCAGTATTCTGACCAACAGGTGTTGACTGAAAAACACTGTTCCTCCAAGATTTTTGTTTCCTGCTACTTGCAATCTAATTGGAGACGAACAGCCAATCAGAATTGACCTTTAATTCTCCGATTGGTTGGTTTTGTGGCACACTCATAACGCTGTGAAAATTTGAGCGAGTGTGTCTAGAGTTGAGCGCGCAGAGTGAAGAGGTTGAGAGCGAGGGAGACATGACCTGCGCGCAGCAGCGTCTATCTGCGCGCAGAAAAAGACATGAAAATACATTTATTGAGCACGGAATAGGTTTTTGTTTGCTCAAACTAAATTATTTGTTGCGAGTGTTAATTTCTGTTCAAAATGCAATGTAAAGTGCTTGCAAAATATAGTTCTCTGTGCTCAGGAATGAGGCACATATAATGCCACAGAAAGAGAAGACAGTAATGGTCGAGTGTGCGTGCCTCCCTTTCTCTCAATGCTAATTTTCTTGGCAGGCTCTTAAACTGAATTTTAATTTGCTCTGTGTTTATGATTCATAACGAATGGTGCCATCTCAGAGGCCAATGTAATCTAATTATTAACACAAATGCATGGACGTACATGCACTGATGGGCATACACACGTACTGAGAAACGTATATTGTAATCTAATTAATTTGGCAAGCAGTCGGAACTGAATTTCCATTTCAAAATATGCTCTTAGTGAAAAGAACACGATGGGCCTTGGGGAAATACTTTTGCTGTGATATTAATACTAATGTCAATGATGTAGAGCTTAGAATGCAGTCTTTCAATGAACATTGCTCCATGTTGCTGGACAGTCAGGACTGCTTATGTTGCTAACTTAATTTCTTCTTCAAAAATAAATTCTAAGATTTTGTTTGATACTATTAATAACTCACTGCCGCTTTCTACATTACCATGTTTCTCAACAGATGATTGTAACAAGTTCCTTACCTTCTTTGTTGATAAGGTAACACGTCAAATCAGAAATGAATGAATGAATTGTTGAAGTACCTTTAGCAAACACAAAAGAGAAAAGGGCGTAGATACAGCAAGAACAATATGAATAAATATCATTACATTACATATCATTGGGTGGACTGACTGAATGTGTGAATATATGAATGTTGTATATATAATGTTCTTATGAATACTCTCTTTATCTGTTAGTATATTTGCCACAGTCAGTTACAAAGTAATTACATGTTTAGCATGTAAGTATTAGCTATATATATATTTCCACTTACCCAACAGGCAAAAGTTTTTGACTAGAAGGGCACTCGGAGAGCTCAGACCTCTGCCAAGGCATACCTTATCTCACAATGTTATTACATTGTGAAATTTCAGGAACTAATATTTCTAATTGTTACACCAGATGAATGCAGCACAAATGCCCTACTTTGCAATGTTAACAAAAGCAAAAAATAATGTGTATCCGCCTCATGTTTCGGATCCGCTCCAAAATTGAATGGGTTCTTCCTTGGCCCATACAACACCCTTCCACCAAGTTTCATGAAAATCAGGCCAGTAGTTTTTCCGTAATCCAGACAGACAAACCAACAAACACACGGATAAACCGACCCAAAAACATAACCTCCCTGGCAGAGGTAAATATACCATCTAAAAATGCCTGAACAACAAATAAAACCTTAAACGAGTGATTTTTCTCAATTCATTTCAAACATATTTAAAAACATTTGTATTTTTCATCTTCAAAAGGGCTTTTCCTGTAATCAGCGCATATGTTTAGCCAGCGGCTACAAAAAATAAACAAAAACCAGAGGGTGCGTTTATCTCACTAGCTAGTCCAATTATACATCATGCCAGTACTTTAATCAGACCTGATGAGGGATTGTCTGCTTCGTAGCTGCTCTGCCAGCATACTCTCTTGGCATTGAATGTGCGTCTACAGAGACTTTTGTTTTTTTAAACAAACAATTTAAACTACACAGCTTGGAAAATGTCAACACACCATTCAATCAGTACAGAATTCATTCATTCAATCCGATGACACTGTCACCTCCATAATAGTTGCTTTTGTTTCCATAGGAGTTCTTTTAGGTACTGGGCTAGCTGCTTTATACGCTCAACATGAATCACACAAATTAAGATAGCAATATCTTAATATGACTCTTTGTGGCTTTACATGTGTACTAGATCAAATAGATCAATGGTTTGAGATAATTCAAAGAGTCATTTGAGTCATTACTGAGAGCCAAACATAGGCTCAGTACCTGGTCAGACCAGCACAGCTAAATTTGTATGCACATCCTCACAAAACAGGTGGCACTGGAAGCTTGGCGACATAGTGAATACTGGTTGTCCAATGATCTACCATTGGTTATGGCTACTTACGGATATGAAGAGTAAAGCTCTATTGGTGATGATTCTCATTTGGCAGTAGAGGGTCACATACTGTAAAGGTGGATGGTGCAACAGGTGTGTGTCTGTCTGTCTGTCTGTGTGTGTGTGTGTGTGTGAGAGTGTTTGTGAGAGAGAGAGAGAGAGAGAGAGAGAGAGAAAGAGTGAGAGGCCCCCAGTGGTAGGAATGACATTTGAGAGAAGTACCCCGCTGGGACCAAGAGAGCTTTGTGTGTGTTAGCGCACACACACACACACACACACACACACACACACAAACACAAACACACACACACACCCCTCCTGGTTGTTCAGAGTCCGGGCAATCTGTCCATCTGTTAGTTTGTCAGTAGCACGTCATCCTTAGTAAATGGGGTTAACAGCCACTGCTGTGTTAAGAGAGGCAGGGATAACAAGTCCTCATGCCATGGAGCGAGATGAGAGGGGGCTTAGAGAGGGAGAGAGACATTGACAGTGTGAGAAAGAGACAGGGTGCGAGAGGGAGAACACATTATAGAAAGTGTAAAAATCTTCTGATTTAGGACCTGTGATTGAGGATAATGGTTCGCTACCCTGCTGAGTTTGCTGTGCAGAGCTAAGAGCAGGAGAAAGAGAAGGAAAAATTGGGTGCTGGAGTGGCTAAGAGAGATTGAGAAAAGGAGGGGTCATTTATGAAATAGCAGTATAAGACAAGGTGAGATAGATGAAGAAGATGAGGATAAGGAGAAGGGAGGAGAGCAGAAATAGATAGATGAAGTGTGAAATAGATTACAAAGAAAAATAGGCGCCATTTATGAAGTAGAAAAGACAGCTGCAGTCTCACCTAGATGCCTTTTTTAGTGTAGTTTAGCATCATTAGTCTTCTCACACACACACACACACACACACACAGAGCATGAGGCAGTCCAAGGCGAAAATGTATATCTCTGGAGACTGTAACACCAAGTGTTTACATCTGCTATTTATTTTAGCAGTGCATACACAGAGAAAAAATAAGCTATTTGTGAGTGTGTGTGTTGTATGTATATGTTTGTGTGTATGTCATGTGGTAAGTAATGCCTAATTTAGCTGAGTATTTATCAGAGTTTATTGGAATCTCGCAAATGATTGTTAACAAAAGAATCAAAAGAAAACATCATGGTCCATGTTTTCTGCCTTTGTCCTGCTTACTTTTTAACTCCAAATTTTAAAACATGTCAAACAAAGAAAAGACAATTACAGACTGGAATTATGGGCTGTCTCCATTATGCCCTCCATTTTGTTAGAGCATACAAGAGAGGTCTGAGACAAATATCCCAGCTCCATAGCTCCTAAGCAAAAATCCACCAGAACTGTTTTGATTGTTGCAAAGGGGAACATACTGCGATTAATGTTGAGGGAAAGTAAACCTCTACATGAGCTCACACTATGAGCCTAACAAGAGTGAATACTGCCAGTTTCTATTAATACCGCCTTTTGTGACATTTGAGTACAGCATCCTTTAAAAAAAATTGTTGTTCCCAGAATGTGTTTTACCAGTTTCCACATATTAAAGGTTGATTTGGAGGATAAAAACCACAACCAGATCTCAGGCAGGATGATTACCACTGTCTGCATTTTGTAAAAACCATGAATAGCAGCAATCAAAACAATTATGCTAATCAAACAGTTTTGGTCAGTCAGTGCTCAGTTTCCCATGTCAGTTTTCTTGTTAGAGCAACTACATAGTCTATGATTTTAAAAACCATTAAAACTGCCAGCTGGCAGTTTTAATGGTTTAAAAGTTGACATATAAACAAATGAACTGATTTAGCTGCCAGTTAGAGTATGCATAAAATTAAAGTCTTAAGTATCACATATCAAGCAGTGCCAAAATAATCACTCAACCATTCTGTCATACGGCTCCAGCTCATATTCATTTCACCATGTGGTCCATATTGAAGAAATGTACTGTCATCTATTAACATTCATTTGTCTAATCAAGCCTCAATGAACTTTTACATTCCTCCAGTAAAATCCTCACACCCCTCTCCTCATTACTCCTCTATGCTCAGCTTAGTGCACCGCCGCTTTTACTAATGCTGAGTCAATTACTACTGCAGGTGCTGAGCCTCAAAATGGACCAGGGGGTGTACGTGCCAGTGGGGGTTCGGTTAAGGTGTTTACTCTGTGTGGGTGTTGATTTTCCTGAGCTCAGTGTTAGCCAACAAGGTTGTCAAGCAAGTCAATTAGGGTGGTGCATACTGTATATATATATATATATATATATATATATAGATAGATAGATAGATAGATAGATAGGCAGGCAGACAGAGAGGCAAAATGAGAGGTATTAGTATCAAACAAAACTAAAACTCTAAAGCCCACCAGCAATCGGTAGAGGCTGCAAGGCTCATATCAGCCCAGGGCATGAAAGTGTTGGATGGAATAAATGACTTACTGTTGATTTGGATATTCTCAGACTTATGACGAAAGATGATAAAAATGTCAAAGTAAAGTCAAGAAATCTCCAAAAAGGTTCTCTCCTCTGGGGAAGCATAAATGTACACAGCTATATCTAGTGTACAAGCAGTTATGGTAGGTCAAAAGTGCAACAGTTAGCAGGTTAGATTATCACATAATATCTTTCTGCAAGAAGAATTTTTGGTTTAAGAGTGGCACAAAGAAAAAGCCACAGTATCAGCAAAGTCAATATAATTCATCCTCTGGGGGAGAGAAACAAATCGAAACATGTCATGGCCAACTGGCCATTAATCTGTCATTAGTAGAAACTTGACAATTTGGCCTGAAGTCGGCTATTGAGTAAAGGTCACGCAACAACCAAAATGGACAAAGATCTTGTGGGGATCATAAAAGTGTGGCCTGATTTGTGGAAAAGAGGTTCAAGCAGGTCACTAAGGTCAGGAAAAACATTACTATGAAGAGATCATGATGTGACCTGAGGCTCTTTTCTGATATACAAATGAAACTATGTCTAATGGTGATGATAAAGCAAAGGTCAGGCAATCACCAAAATCACTTGCAATCATTCTCTGGGGGCCATAAATATTGACACCAAATTTAGTGGCAATCTGTAGTGGATGAGATATATTTCTGTGGATCAAAGTGTTGGATTGATAGAAGAACAGATGGACAGATCAATCATCCAACATCACTAGAGGAAAAAAGGAAAGAACGATGAGAGGCAGACACACAGTGGGTGAAATATTAGACTGCTTTTCACGGAGATATTAATTGGACTGGCTTTGCAGGATTGCTGCTTTGTCTTTTTCTCATTGACGGAGCAAATTAAGAACTTTTCAAATCTCTGTTAGTTAGCCTGTTTAACATATTCATACTCTGTCTTTCAGTTTGGCTTGCTTCACTTTTAAATACTCTTTGGACAGAGCAGAGTTATTGTTTGCTGCTTTAGTTTTCATTGCCACGCAGTGTGCACCCTTTGTTGTACTGTGGGCGGACTCTTTTGTAATGGAAATAGCAGTAACTTCCAACAACTGTGTACAAAGTCGCACACACCAGACTACGTGACTATACAAACATGCACACGTACACTCACAAACACACACGACATGCAAAGTCAAGCATAGCTGAAGACATTCAGCAACAGTATACATTGTAGGTACAATCACACTCACACACACACACACACACACACACACACACACACACACACACACACACACACACACACACACAGCTTTTGACAAGGCTTATTGTTTGTCCTTGACATTTCCATGTATTTGATGAAAGGACCATGTGTTGACATCACAAATCTTCAAATGTAGAGTGATTTCTTTGTTCCCTCTCTCTTAGCTGACTCAAGGGACTTCTGTGCTCTGGGTGGACCTGTTGTTAATTAACCACACAGCTGTCTGATTGAAGTGTGTGTGTATATACATGTGCACACAAAGTGGTAGCCATAGAAGAAGTGAAGGGGCTTCATACATCTATCCTTCATTACTATTAAAGCTAATTCGCATGTGGAATTGCTATTCCATACAATCAAATCAGTATGACTATATTCTTATACAAACATTGGTTGTTTTTCTCACTTTCAATTACAGTTTTTCAATTACCATTTTATTCCCTTAGACTTAACATGCATTTTCTAAACAGATCCGCTTAGTGAAGCAGCAGCTGTGACTCAGCAGCCATGCAGTAAGAAACTGGGACTTCCAGATTTTCTATATTCGTGAGTCGCTATGTGTGAGTGACTGAGTCTGTAAACCAAATATGTATTTTTACATGGGTGCATGGTTTTGTTTTGTGCACACATCAGTGTATAAATAAAGAATCTTAATTTGATAATTCTGATTATAAACTGGTCTTTTGTGGCTCATGGCTATCTGACAATAGTCTCATGATCACATTGAATTGCCCTTTCATTTCACTTCATTATTCAGTCTGACATTGCCATTTTTAGTTTGGCAAAGGGTTGGTGTTTTGGTTCGAGCCCTTTGGCAGTGACTGGCACATCTCTTCTATCAAGGTTCATTTAAATGTTATTAATTCTGTAGGTTTAATCAGAACAACCTGTATAACTGCATTGATCTGATCTACGCTTGTCACCATTTCTGTGGCAATTGTTCTGTTTCTGGATCATGCACCGGTAGATAACATCCTCATTCTTAATCACACCAACAAAGTTCGGATTGTTTTGGTAATTTTTTTCAACAGCATGAACAACCGACAGCAAGCAAAACACCAGACCTATTTAAAAAGCTGAAAATGTGAGACTTGGGCAGTGACAACAAAATGTCTTTCTCTTTATTAAATTAAACATCAGTGTAAATGAGCCTGGTATACTGAACACAGTGTGTGTCTCTCTCTGTTTCACAGTGCATGTGAAGGCAGGGACGTGTGAGGTGATCGCTGCCCATCGCTGCTGCAACAAGAACAAGATCGAGGAGAGATCTCAGACTGTCAAATGTTCCTGCTTCCCTGGACAGGTCGCTGGCACCACCCGGGCCATGCCCTCCTGTGTTGATGGTATGTACCACTGTTTGTGTGTGTGTGTGTGTGCACATTTTGTAAGTATCTGAATGCTCCCACTGTCAGAATCACAGTGGTTTTAGTATTTTAAAATGCCTTGGGGTTTTTAATGTTTTCATGTTGATTATACTTTTTCTGTGTATGATAATGGAGTATAGCGTTAGTTCAGGCAGAGCACTAAAGGTGTGCTTGCATACTAGGTGTGTAAAGATTAACTGTTATGTATTGTAAAACCAATACAAGAGTCTGAGATTTGGTTGCAATGATAGAGAACCACAGATCTGACCCAAATTCTGCATGAAATTCTGGAAAAATTGGGTCAATGTGTGTGCAATATTGTTTAAATATGGGAATGACGGAAAACATTTTCAGACTGTCTCTCCTGAAAGACTGTAATAGTGCTCACATGAAAAGTGGAAGAAAAAGTCAACAATGGAAAAACAGAGCCAGAGAGAGATGTTCAAACCCTGTTCCCTTTTCTCACCTCCACAACAGCTGCCCAATCATGGCGTTAAGTGTTGGTGTAAATGTCGGATTGTCAGTTTCGTACAGTTACAGAAATTATCGGGCACAGCCCCCACTAAGCAGACATCAGAAAAGCGTGGGGGAGGGGGTTTACGATCCAACAATCCAACAAGCAGTTCTGATGCAGCTGCCGAGCACGACCATTATGACCCGATTCTTTTCACTATTAATCTCCTGATCCACAACAGGAATATTTGCTTTGATATGCTCCCACCAACACCCCAACCTCCTTATGTGCTACATTTTTTGGTTCTCCTGATTTAACTAAGATCTAATGTACACGTATGTGTTGGTGAGGAAACGGAGGGATTGGTTCTCCCAATAAAAGCCTTGTTTCTGCCGAAATTCTTTTAGAGCTCCCTCAAAGAGCAGAGCATTTTCTGCTAAATCTTACAGTACAACCATTTGCTTTAAATGGTCAATTCCCTCACACAAGTGTCTCTGACTGAAAAATAATTTGTATTCTCTGACCGGTCCTGACGCAGTAATCCTCTCACATGTGGCACTCAAAAACATAGCAAGTGTTATTTTGTGAGTGAAATATTTCATTGCATTATACTGCATACATCTGTACATTTTAAACATGTGTTCTGGTGTGTGCTACCCCCTTCTGAAAATTGATATTAAAAATGATATATGACTGAAGTAAACTTTGATTTGACAGTGAAAACATAAATGTCAATGCTCTCTTGGCAGTGTCCTTGTAGCCTCTGAACAGAAGTGCATGGAATAAAACCAGATTCTCTAACTGTCCTGCTTTCCTGTTGTTTCCTGCTTTGTCAATTATATTTCTGTGATGAGTTCAGAGGAATTACAAAGATGATGGATGGCATGTGGGGACATTGCGCACACAAGCAATCAAAAAATAATGACATGCCTACTCCGGCTATTATACAGATAAACGGTAAAGGTAAAAGAAACAGAAATCTAAACTATTCTGAACTGTAAAACTAACATAGTGCTTCACAACCAAGCAAATAACTCAAATGACACATCCAATATAACATAATGGCTTCTTAACTGAGAGGCAGAATATGGTAAATGCTCCATGAGGAGGAATTCAGATGTTCCTGCTATTATATTGAGCACTTTAGTCAATGCCATGTAAACATAAAGGGACTCCCAACATGAATCATTCTAACAAATATTATAATCTGCAGAAAGTGTTATCTTTCTGGAGCTGCTTTGTTGACATTGAATGAAATGTTGATTCTGTAGACCCAAATGTTGATCTGGGCTTTTACACATAAGTGAGCTTTGTTTCGCAGTAGTACTGACAATTCCAGGCTAGAAAATGTACCCATATACCCGGAAAATCCCCCTGGCTACTGTTCCTGTGTCCACAAAAGCAGTAGTTTGCACCACCTGCAGCTATGAAGATTGGCACTTGATGAAATCACAGACTGTAGTCCCTGCGGCTCTGTTGTTTCTTGCCTTTGCAGTTCATGTTAAAACTGTGAATCTATAAACAGGTATATAAAGTGAACAAATGAGGAAGTACAACTTTAACTACATAGATTTTTAGAATTCACAGTTGAATTACATAAGCACGACACATGTTCCTCACCAGCTGAACAAACACAGTAACCATGTGTGTGAGCACTATTGATTGCCAAAGATCAACAACAATTTTGACTCTAATTCATTCAGTTCAAAACACTTTATTTGTCTCCAGGTGGCAATTTACAGAGACACGTATAGTAGTACTGTAAGAATATAATATAGGAAAAAATGAAAAGGAAAAACGTGAAAAGAAAAAATCTTTTCTAATCTTTTGGTTGTGATTTATTATGTTTTTATTCAGCATGTATTATTATTATCAGTGGTATAAGAAGTATTCAAATAATTTACTAAAGTACGTGTAGTGATTCCATCATATAGAAATAGTTTTTTACAAGTAAAAGTTTGTAACTTTTATATATAAAAAAACTTGTCATATTTGCTCACTGACTAACAGCAAAGCAAAGAACATTTATGGTCTTGATACTGCTTTCTTAAAAACTCATAAAGAATCTTTGTGTCATGAGCCGGGGGATTTGAGGACCCAAAAGCAGATATCAGGCGGAAGTTTCGCTGCTTGACGATTTATTAACAGAAAAACCCGAGCAAATACAAAAAGGGATCCAAAAATGCCAAAAATGCAAAACAAATGACACAAGGGGTACAAACTGAGGCAGGCAAAAACTAAGTCCAGAATGAATGTCAAACAAAAGAACAGAATATCAAAAAAGCGGGAACACAGAGAGTGAAACACATTAGGGTAATCAACAAAGGCGGGAAAACACAGGAAGTAAAACTGGACAAGACAAGACAGAAAACCAGACTATCAAAATAAAACAAGAAACAGAAATACACACACAACAGGGAACAGAAAAATACACAACGGAATATACACAGGCCACAGAAACAATATACAAACAGGAAACATACAAAATTATAATAACAGGCAACAGAAATGTAAACAACCCCAACCGAAATGTCCATAACCACCTCCCCTTTAACTAAAATATTAAATAAATCAATTAATGAAAGCACCTTTCCCAGTGTCTTAAAGCTTGCTATTGTAACCCCGGTGTATAAATCTGGTGACAAACAAGAGGTTAGCAATTATCGACCTATTAGCATCCTTCCAGTCATCTCAAAGGTCATTGAAAAGGTTGTAGCAGAACAACTAATTGCTCACCTTGACTCTAAGGCCTTTTTACACCCTATGCAATTTGGATTCAGGAAAAAACACTCAACTGAAACAGCGTGCTGCTACTTCCTTGAAGAAATTAAAACAAACTTAGATGAAGGTGGAGTGGTGGGAGCAGTTTTTCTTGATTTAAGCAAGGCTTTTGATACGGTTAATCATGAGATACTATTAAGCAAATTGGCAAACTACAATCTTTCAATAAACACAAAACTGGTTCAAATCTTACCTGAGTGGACGACATCAGTGCGTGCGGGTGAACAATACATTATCCCCATTGAAAAGATGCACTTTGGGGGTCCCGCAAGGGTCAATCTTAGGGCTGCTGCTTTTTAGTATATATATATATATATATATATAAAAAAATGACCTTCCACTCGTATGTAATGATATTGATTTAATAATGTATGCAGATGATACTGTGCTGTACACTCATGGGAAGAATGCTACAGAGGTTGCTTTAAAATTAACAAATGTAATGCATAAGGTTGTTGAATGGCCACACAAAGCATGTCTCACTTTGAATATTGAAAGGAAGCGGTTGGCATGTCTTTTTTAAAATAGATGCAAAATTACGGAATGTACTGAGGTCTTAGTAAATGGGCATAACATTAAAAATGTGGACGAATTCAAATATTTGGGTGTTACCCTGGAACCAACTCTTAGCTTTAAGAAGGGGGAACGATTTTATTGTAAATTAGGTGTGACTGTGGTTGTAAAATTGTATATTTTGATGTTTTGTATTTCACTTGCGTGGAATTTTTATTGTTTTACTGACCTGCCAAGGGACTATGGGCGGAAAATAGCACTTGTGCTACAACCCGGTACAATGCATCTCTCCTTGTTCTTAAACAAGGTTAATGTTAACTTGTGCATTGTCCCTGTTTAAATAAAATAAATTCTAAAATTCTAAAATGAGAACGTTTGTGACCCAGCCGGTGGGCAGTGCTTGGTTTTGGCTTGACTGTTTTTAATCTGGATCCACAACAGTTCATTTACCGGATAGTTCCAGCGCCGCCAGAAGTTCTGCCGGATGTCCCTTACTTTCCGCTTTCTTTGTGCTTACTTTAAACTCCGGTCGCATCGAGGAACATTAACTGGAAACTCTGAGCAACGTTACATGCTGAAAATGGCAAGTTCTAAGGAAAATTTGGATCGTGCAACAAGGCAGGCCTGCTTGGTTCGTTCGGGGAACGATTGTAAAGATTTACAAAGAATATGTTTACGGCATTTACTCTCTAACTGGGACGTTTTGGGACCGATTGGCAGGGATTTGCTATGGACGAAATACACACGGCGATACACTGGTAAGAGCAAATGACGTTTAACCATGTATCCAGTCAATTTATATAGCTCATGTTACTGTATTAAACTACATTTAATATTGTATGTGGTGTTTTCTTTTGCAATGTGCAAATGTTCCACCAAAACAAGTTCCTTCATGAGACCATTTTGCAGAGCCACCGTTGCTGCGTCCAGAGTCTAGCTCCGCCCAAGACGATTGTGATTGGTTTAAAGAAATGCCAACAACCCAGAGTGTTTTTTCTCCTATCCCACAATGTACTAGCCAGAACTTACTCCACAGTGCTGTCTGGCAATGCTAGACTAGCATGGAAGTATTTAAGTTGGAGTGGCATATATTTAAATACTTTCATGCTAAACATGTAATTACTTGGTAACTGACTGTGGCAAATATACTAACAGATAAAGAAAGAGTATTCATAAGAACATTATTCATATATTCACACATTCAGTCAGTTCACTTTTTCTGTGGTGAGTGTTCCCTTTTGTTACAATTTTCTTTGTAATGATATTTATTTATCTTGTTCTTGGTGTATCTGGTCTTTCTAAGCCCTTTTTTCTTTTGTGTTTGCTAAAGGTACTTCAACAATTCATTTATTTCTGATGTGACGTGTTGTGAACAAACCTACTCTAAACTCTAAAAGATCACAAAATATCCCAGGTATCTTACGCATATCTTCCCTCCAATTTTGTCCTTTCTTCCTACATGAATTGAAAATGTAAATGATCCCTTATGTGCTGAATAAATTCATATGATTGTAGTGCCTGCATACAGTTATAATCTGTATTTTTGAAATGCTGCATAACCTGTTTTTTTACATATGGAAAATATTTCAAGAATTATCTTGATATTGATGTTTAACAATATTAAGTATTCAAAATCATATTTTAAACTGCCATATATTAAAGCAGCCATATTATGCTCATTTTCAGGTTCATAATTGTATTTTAAGGTTGTACCAGAATAGGTTTACATGGTTTAATTTTCAAAAAACACCATATTCGTGTTGTACTGCACCGCTCTCTCTCACTGCTGCAGATCCTCTTTTCAGCTGGTCTCTGTTTTAGCTACAGAGTGAGACCTCTTTTCTTCTTCTTCTTCTGTACTATCTTTGATTGCACTGCACATGCCCAGTAGCTCAGATGTAGATCATGTCAGCTAGCTAGCTCCATAGACAGTAAAAGAAAGGCTGTTTCTACAACTTCGGTCAGTTACAAGGCAGGATTAGCTGGGAGACTTCTAAATGAGGGCGCACATGTAAGTAGTTCTTTTGTAGATTATGGTGAACTTGTGTGTGTTGTAGCAGTGCTTTGCTATTGAGAACGAGGTAGCATGCTAGCGTTAGCATGCTAGCGTTAGCCATAGCATTAGCATGCTAACGCTACGAGCTAATGGTTGCGGTTAGCCTGCTCATTTCGGCTTGTGACGTCACAAGCCGTGCCGATTTTGAACAGCTCACCCAGAGACTGAAGGCAGGACACATTCAGAAACCGTATCTCACTCTAAACAGTATGGGTGGATTTTTTTCAGAGTTTGTATGTGTGTGGAAGCACCAGAGACACAACATAACACCCCAAATCCCAGAAAAAGTGATTTTTTTCATAATATGGGCACTTTAAAACTCATGTTTGCCTCACTGTGTCAAATGTTTTTTTAGTCACAGGGAAGCATTCTGAAAATCTAAATGGAAGACACTAGTAAAGAGCCATTTTTGTTTGGAGAACAATGGGAAAGTTATGGATGTTAACCACCGATTGACTCTCAAAAAATGTATTCGATACATAAAATCGTACAGAACAATGTAGTGAAATTCAATCTCTGCATTTAACCCATCCTAAGCATTAGGAGCAGTGGACAGCCACATACAGCGACACAATGGGCTGTACATAAGGAAACCGGAAACAATCTCAGACACAAGGCAAGATAGCTGAAAATATTTTGTGAATAAAGCACGGTGTACTAGAGCAGAATTGTGCTTTAATTGTGATGCACTTGAATTGAAGCTCACACTGTTCTGCACATTGCTTGTGCATCCTCAAATGTACACATCCTTTTTAGTTTGTGCCAGGTTCTGTGAGGTCATCATAATCATGTGGTTAGTGGATTTAGGAAGTGTGTTTGCATTCACCTGTTTTCATGCACATTTTTCAATAAAGCTCATAAAAAAAAAAAAAAAAAACTGCGTGGAAATGCCGGAAATTTTAAAAGAAAAAAGTTGAAAATATTGCAAAAAAACGTTGGTTACACTTGGCTGAGGTGGTAAAGTTAGTGTACTGATAAAAGCAAAATGGAAACAGACTGGGCGAATAAATCATGGCATATATGAAGCAGGTGCTGAAGCTTCTGCTTTAGGAGACGAAAAGTGTAGCAGATGAAAACAGAAATACCATATTTCATGATGTTTTCCACATTGTTTTCATTTATTTGAGGTTTGACTTATAATTACATCATCTCATTGCGCCCTCTTCTTCTGCGATGGTTTCATGGCACCCAACTGAAGAATAAGTGCTACCAACTGTTTATCTTGATGTGCCCAGCTCCTAATATTCTCATAACGGTCATGGATGGAAATGCACATTTATTCACATTTTCTTTGGCAGATTCTCTAAAAAATCATTACAAATTTGAATGGAAATTAAAATTCCCAAATACATGGTCTGGAGACACATAACGGCACTAAATAAAAACACACCTACAAACATCTACCTCTACTCTCTTCCCTCCCAGCCTCCATTGTAGCCCAGAAGTGGTGGTGTCAGATGCAGCCGTGTATGGATGGTGAGGAGTGTAAGGTTCTCCCAGACCTCACAGGATGGAGCTGCAGCACAGGCAACAAAGTCAAGACCACAAAGGTTGGTGTTCACACAATCTCTCTCTCTCTCTCTCTGTAATATCTCTATTTCCCTCTCTCTCACACACAAACACTGTTCTCTCTCATCCACATGCATGCACACACACACACACATACACACAAGACCCACCACCGACTGACCCACTTCCACCTCCGTCATGTTATATCTCTGTCCTCTCTCTTTCTCCATTTTTTTCATTTGTCTCTGTGCCCTACTCCTTTCTCTTTTTCCCTCCATATCATTCTTTTTCTTACCCAATTTCTCTCTCTTTACTTTCTCTTTCCGCCCATCTTGAATCTAACATCAAACAGTCTCTGAAGAAAAACAAGGCCAACAGGAACAAGGCAAATTGTTCTTTTTGTTTTTCCTCAATTTTCATGTACTGTCCATTTGTCTGTCTTTATGTGCATGTGTGGGTGTGGATGTATATTATATATATATATATATTTGGCACCTGTTAGCTTTCCTTCAGTGTCATGGCCTGAGCAGACTCTTAGCTGTCTGTCATAGGAGGGAATTTGTGTGAGACTCACCTCTTGTCACTGTATGCTTCTGTTTCTAACCTCCATCCTTCTCTCTGCATTCTCATCTTCCATTATTCATGGCTGGGTGCAGACCTTTGTTTTCTGCCTAAATAATTGATTGAAGGCGTGGTCAAAGGAGGGAGAGTGCATCTCCTTGGGAAAAAGAGGGATAAGTAAAGCTTAAGACACAAGTGGGCTCTTCTCTCTTTTCCACTCTCTCTTTATTTAAAACACTCTACACTGTCTCCTATACACCTGGCTGATTAAGAATTCCATCCCTACTTTGTCCTCTGCTCACCTAGCAACGTGGATCTCAGCCCCTTAAGTTACACTCTTTCCTTCTCAACAGCCCTTCCTCTTATTCTCACCCTGAAGTTTTCTGCTGTGCTGGCGCTCTGATTTGTGTTAAGCTGTTCATAAGTGTTACTGGACTTTTCAAGTTCACTGCTCGCATCACAGCAAGATAAAGAGACAAGGAGATGGAAATAGAAAATGACAGAGTAGTATTGGAGTATGTATCGGGCATAATTAAAGAGAGAGACGCACAACGGTTGCTCAGATATGAAGATGATGTAATTTCTCAATATGTGAGTGCCATTCAGAAGTAGATAGATAGATAGATAGATAGATAGATAGAGAGTTGATTCATATATCTGATCTCATGCATTTAGTTTTATCAAACCCAAAGACCGCATTTATAATTTCCTGAACAAGATGAAAGCAAACGGTTTCAGCCATGCATCGCTTTATCATTGACTCTGTCGTAGTTTGAAAGAGCACAAATATCAGCTGTCTCTTGCATTCAGGTCTTTGATCAATGATCTGTGTGTGTGTGTGTGTGTGTGTGTGTTTGTGTGTGTTTGTTTCAAATTTGTTTATTAGGATAAACCCCTTGAGATGTACCATCTCGTTTTCAAGGGGGTCCCAACATATAACATATAACATATATATAATACATATAACAATAATTACATAACAACAGAGAAGTGAAAAGTCTAAACAAAACAAAAAACAAACAAAACAAAAACAAAAACAACAACACCAACACCTGCATATGTTCATCAATACATTACAACCACCAAAAGGCCAAGATGGCCAATAGTAAGTAAATAAGTAAACAGTAGAGTATGAGTGAATATCTAACTACAGTCAAATATAAACATTAGGTATGAACAGTAGATATAAAAAAACATGCATCGTGTGTGTGTGTGTGTGTGTGTGTGTGTGTGTGTGTATGTACACTATGTGTGTTAGCTGATGTGTTTGCATGATGATGAAAAGAGAGATTATTTTCTCTCCTCTGGTATGGTACGTTGAGGTCAAGATGCGCAGGCATCCAGATCAATAGCATCGAACGTTCTCTTATAGTCCAATTAAGACCCGCTCGTAAATTGAAATTGACGATGGAGAGAGGGAGCAGCAAAAAGAAAGAAAGAGGCAGGGGGAGATGGATGAGAAAGAAAAAATAACAAGTGGAAAGTGGAGAGGAAAGGCTGAAGCCAGAGGTGATAGGAAGATAAAAGAATAAAGAAAACACTTGAAAACAAGAATATTGGAACTGGTCAGCTGGTCAGCTGGTCAGGGTACACAAAGCAGGCAAGAACACAAAAGAAGGTTTGGCACTCTCCATCCTTCCCTCCATCCATCCCTGGCTGGGAGCAGAGAAAAGGAGGAGAGGAGGAGGGCAGAGGGAGGAGAGAGGGAGGGGTTGGAAGACAGCTAGATCAATGCCAAATAATATCATATGGATGAGCAGATAGACATGGCCGGGCTGCCAAGCCAGTGAGCTGTCATACACTGCTAGGCAAGTGTGTGTGTGTGTATGTGTGTGTGTGTGTGTGTGTGTGTGTGTGTGTGTGTGTGTGTGTGTGTGTGTGTGTGTGTGTGTGTGCATTTGCGTACAGTATATGCACATGCAACCATTTACACACATTAACAAACAAATGACAAGGTGTATGTTATACTTTTAGGCTTACATCAACACTAAACCGAGGTGGCAGTCTGCAAGTACTATTAACCTCTTAATACCAAATACACATGCCACGTCTCTAACCGCCTGGAAACTGGGAGCGGAGGTAAAGTGGGGGCAGAGTTAGGTTGTGCCTGACGTTGCTAAGCGACCATAACCAGCTAACTGTGTCATTGACATCTAACATCTCCATCTTAACCTAAAATAGCATAGCCTACCAGAGATCCAGAGTTCAGAGCTGCTCTTCTAGGTCCTGTTTTTTAAGTGTATATTAAAATATTGTCTGTGGGACAGATCGTAAAGCTCTGGGTAGCCCTGCACTGTGATATTTACGGAAGAAAAATATCTGCCATGAATGAAAGATATCTGCCGGCTGTGATTGATTATTCCTCATCACATGCAGTGGGTGTTGTTGCGTTTCAAAAGTATGTTTATCTCAGGGCGCAGCCGTCCCGTCCTGAAAAACAGAGCCGCTCTTGCTTTTGAGCATGCCTTTTGCACATCTACATTAACAATAATGGATTTGAGGGTGCAAAAAACGTGGCGTGTGTGGCTGAGAATGATGACGTTGAGGTGATGCGCTAGTTTGAGTTCTAGTTCCATAATGGTTCCGTTGTGGCAAAGTTGCCGAATATCTAGAAGTTAAAGCCCGAGCAAGAACAATCTTTGCTGAGTTTTGTTGGTGGCTATGATGTTGTGGCCCTCCTCCCCATGGGGTTCGGGAAAAGTTAGATTTTCCAGCTCGCTCCGTTAGTGGTGAAAGAGTTGGCTAAGGTGAACGCTAGCGATGCTAAGCCGACGTCACAACCAAACGTTAGTGGTTATGGCAGATCCAGAGTGGCTCTGGGCAGATCCAATAGTTTTAAACTTCAACAGAGTACCCGACTTCAAGGAAGTTAACACTTGTCAATGGAGAGTGGCCAGACTCTCTGTACAAATGAAATGTACCAGAGTCTGGTAGGACCAGGTTAGTGAATCAACACCGACGTAAAGTAATTTGATGCAGCTTTTAGATTATCAAAGAATAAGAAAAACCAAATCAAGATTAAACAATTTAAATAGTGTGAGTCATAGCAAGTGTGTATAATGTAGTAGTTAAGGGGAAATCTGCCTTGTGGCCATCTGAGCAGCCACTAGTGTAGACAGTTAAAGCCTGTTGAATAAGAAATAGAAAATGTGACACTTATGGGCCTGAAAAAACCCATAGAGATGACACTTGAGCACTGCTTGTGTTCTTTGTAAATTGAGATCTAACTACCTAAATTAACTTTCTAATTGGGCACAGAAACTGTCACCTACAGGCATATTTAAACAGGCAAGGGGATGAACACCTGAAGGGAATGTGAAGCACCTTAAGGCAGAGCAGGCACAGAGATGCAGCGGTGCACGTGTATATTGAACTGGCATGACAACAAACGTCTGCAGACTGTTTGATCAGGCACAGGAGTAGATGCCTGAGGGCAATGGGATTCAGCCCAAGAAGGGTGGCCTGGAGCCATTGAGAGCAGATACAGTATAACAGTTTCAGCTGCCAGCCTGGAGGAAACGCTCCTCTGAGCTCTCTCAGTGATGACTGGCCTTCACACTTTGTTAGCTGGCACCTGGGTCGAACAAAAGACAGACTCCCTCAAGAGGAACTACAGAGGGGACAGCATGTGTTGGGGCTAAGAGGAGAAGCCACTGGGAAACACAATAAGAGAGAATGACATGCAGGACAACAGAAGAATAGACTTATGGAGTCTGGTCTATTACATGTCCAAGCACTGGCAGTTATTCAGCAATGTGTGTCTGTTTGGTCATTGGCTTGTTGCAAATGTCTCTAATAGATGAAATAAACCAAAAGTGAGTGCATAAGCAGAGAAAATGGAAAGATGGATAGACGAGATAAAGAGACCATGTGATTAGAGCAGCATCTTGACAAACAGACAAAATGACATGGCAGTGGCCCAGGCGC
The DNA here is from genome assembly GCF_008315115.2 of Sander lucioperca. Lineage (NCBI taxonomy): Eukaryota > Metazoa > Chordata > Actinopteri > Perciformes > Percidae > Sander > Sander lucioperca. The sequence continues at coordinate 36,911,822 of NC_050184.1, forward strand.
TGAGAGTGAGGCATTGTGGGCCGATTGCCATAATTCAAACTGTGTCTTGTTTAGCTTCTTGCCAGGAGAGACAGAGACTGTGCTCGCCACGTTGTCGGTGCTCCACCAACAAGAATCACTTCCCATTATTTCCAAATAGCGGACTGTGCAGCAAGGCACTGCATCATTTCAAACCTTCAGTTGACATGTATTTCCAGAATTGGCTTCGAACTGTGTCCTGTGACCTTTACTGTTTCAGGTTTCATTCTTACTTTTTTAGGGACTATTTCAGTGACCCACTTTCTTTTCTCCCTCTTTCAGGTGACTCGATAGTCCTGCCCGTCTCAAGAAGAGCAGAAATGATGGTGGAGTTACTTACACAGCACAATGGACCTATGGTGAGGAAACACACTCAGACGGACTTCTATGAGGAACTAGTAATTGTTTCCTTTTCCTGAGGATATCAAAGATGTGGAGGCTGAAGAGACAGGACTCTAATACCGTCTTCCATCACCTTAAACACAACTGAGTGTACTTGATTTGTTAGAAGTCTGCATCACCCACAATCCTTTACTGCTACTACAAACAACAACTTCAAAAAAAATGAACTATGACCTAAAAAGCGCTTGATTAGATGACAAAAAAACTTTCTTTACAACAATCTGTATTCTTCATCTCTCTTCTATGGCTTGATTGTGTTCATACGCATACTGAAAATAAAGGGGATCTGGATTTTAGACAGCTATCCTGCATTACAAACATCACTACAAAAAAAAAAGGGTGGGGAGTGGATCCAGAATGGCTGTCTTATGTGGTTTGGACGACACATTTAAAATTAACTGTGCCACATATGACACACTTGATGCTGTCAAAATATTTCGCAGATCTGAATCCAAACCTTTTCTTTTTTCAGATTTCACCTCCATAAGAATATTTTACCTTGAATAGTTTGTGGCTTACCACATGCCATTTTTTAAAATGGGGAGACAGTTTGTCAGTCTTCTTTTTTCTTTTGTTTTTTGACAATGGACAAAATCATTTCAGGGGTGAGGTTAGACTAATACCAAGTAGATGTTATGGTATATTGAAACATGTAAACGTGTAAAAAATAGTCCGTGGAATCAACGGGGCTAAAAATAAATTGACGCTGTAATGGTTTTAATATCTGTGTTTTTAAACGCCTGTTAACCGCTATTGAGTACATGTGTCAGTATTATATGAAATGAATAAAACCTTTCAAAAGAAAAGATGAATCTCTGCATTTTGATTCTGCCCTGCAATTAATTAATTAAGATTCAACCGAATTGAAGGGTCCAAAGATCTGTCACTGCATTGTTTCACAATGGATGCTTGGAGCTTTCAGCATTATTGATAATTTTGATTATTTGATAACATGATGGATTTGTAACTACTGGTGTTATTGTGTTGGCTCCAAGAAATGTCATCAATAACTGGTAATTGCATTTCTGTTATTTTTTAAATTGAATTGTATTATCTTTATTTCCTGCTTCAAACAAACAGCTCTGAACACTGTCAACTGTTTCGTAATTGACAGAAAAAGCTCTAAATATAGAATACTGTTTTTCCTTGACCGTTTGCTGACCTCTGTGTAGTCAACAGTGGAGGGACTATTACAGGAGAAACCTGTAGGCTACATTTGGCTGGAGTTTTCACCACAGAAATCCCAAGCAGGTGAGGAAGGAAAAGGATATTTGTATGCAGCACATTTAAGCCAGGACTCAGAAAACACTGGGCTGGTAAACAAGATTTAGTGCAGATGTTGTGGCTCTATTTTTGGCATTTGTGGTGCTCAGGTGAGTTTCTTTTAAAATATTGATTGTGAAATTAACAACACACATTATACTGTTACAGCCAAAGCTTTAGGCTGGCATGTTAATGTTAAACAGCTGTTGGCATTACTACACGTGTATTACACAACGTGTCTGCCATCTGTATTTCTTGTTCTGTGGTGGACTGACTTTGTTATTTAGGTGGCATATAACAGGTGACAGTGTTTCTGTTTGTTATTTCTTCCAGAAAAGTCCAAATAAACCATTTTTAGTTACTTTTATTAATATTTTATGTTTTGTGTATGTTTAGATGCTTTCCACAGTACATCACCTGTATACTCAAGCCCATATTAACAATTCAATTCAGTTTATTTATGAAAGGGGATGGATGATTTGACATGGGTTAAAAATGCCAGAATTAGCCAAAAGGCTATTTTTCATCTGTAGTGCCCTGCCCTCAATGTTAAAAAAGCCTTTTTAAAATACAGAAAAACAAAAAGGAAGAGAACACAAGCAAAACAAAACTTAGCATAAAACATCACAGAAGCAGAAAGATTAACAACAAAACAAAGCACAACGCAAAACTTCACACAAGACAAGACAACACAGAAGCAGAAAGATATACAACAAAGCAAAGCAACAGAGTATAGGGTAAAACGATTAGACCAGACACAGCTGTTAAGAACAATAAAAGCAGTACTAAACTAGGAGGAATCAATAAGTAAAATGAATACAGTATATGTTGACAACAGCCGATTAAAGCCAGGTATATATATAGTATTGAGGTGTATGTCAGGCCGATAATATATTTTGAGGTAATTTATAAAGTGTTGGCATCACATAACAGTTTCCCCCATGACATTGATTAGCAGAGGTGGTAAGCCTTATATTATATTTGATAAAATGTAATAATTTCAACGTTGATGTTGGCACTCTTATTTTAGGCAAAGCAGGGCGCCTTCCACTGTAAAAGTGCAAATCAAAAGTCAAAATCCTTTAATAATCAAATTTTAGAAATCCTTTACAAAAGTGTTTATGCTATTTGTTTATGTAAATCTTCTATTTATTTTTATATTTTATTTTGAGTGATTTTTTACACTTTCAAATACTATACTGTATCTGCCTAAAAAATCCAGCATTGATGAGTTTGTAATGCATACCTTTATATAGACTGAGTAAAAAAGAACATGTTTCTTGTAGCTGTAACACGGGCCTAAGACAACCTCATGGTTCTGCAACTTTGTCATATTACATCAAATATTATGGCTCCATGTCAGAGGAAATTTCCTCACATCCACTTCAACTGGACCTAGTAGCGATGCACCGAAACCTGATGCAAATGCTAAGGCTGTACCACAGCTCTCAGTCACTGACAACAGAACGATGGATCAACATCAAATGATCACAGGAACATGCCTACCAAGAAGTACTGTCAAATACGAGTCAAATACACTGTACTTCCACTCAGGTTTTGTGTATGTTATATATCCTGCCCATATTTCTCAATTTCCCATTCCTACTTTCTCATTCCTAAGTAGATGAGAAATTCCACTAAATCACAACCCAGATAGGAAGTACTGTCATTAAGTATTACAGTAAGATGAGGTTAATGTAGGTTTAAATATAGAACCGTTCCAAGAAAGTACAATATGATGTGGAAAAATGTAATCAAAACAGCAGGATGTACTGTACTGTTAGCATGCAACTGCAAGTGTTAGATGTTGATGCTGAGTGGCAGGATGCCTCCGTTGTAAACCTGATGAAGGAAATGAAACAAGAGGGCCCAGACTGAAAACATTGCAAACTAAATGTTGGGTTTAAAGCTGTGGCCATCTATCTCTTCTCTCCACACATACACTATCTGTGTTGTGTTGCATTTAAGCTGCCTTTCTCTAAAACGCTTTTCTGATTTGGCTAATCTCCCAGTGGATCCTCTCAGGGGCTGCGACCTTCCACTGAGCCTCAGTCAATCTGCGTGTGTGTGTGTTTCATGGCCGGGGCTCTTTCTGAGCCTCAACGCATCGTTAGTGCATGTCATTAAAAGATTACAGAGAGTAAACCCACATACAGATTCTCACACATATACGCACAAGAGACGTGAAACAGGAACTGAGCATGAAACAGACTATGCTATAATCACAGAATGAAAAATGTGTGAAAGGGTTTTGACATCAGAATGACAGCCATCATTTTTTAGTATTGTTGTTAACTGCTCGCATGGTGTTTCTCAAGCTGCACATGAATCTAATCATGAGTATTGCGTAGTTAGAAAAAATATTTAACACTGGTGCTGAAGCGAGGTATCAGTTGTTGCTCTAACAGTCTCGTCCTATCTGATCATCAACACTGCTGATAAGCATTAATCTACAGTAGTTATTTGTGGATTTACTCAGAATATCCAGGCGATGGTGAGATTAGTCAGTGTGCTGCCTGGTTAGCGGTGCTAATAACAGATGCCAGAGCAGATGCTACTTTCAGCCAAAGATGAGATTGGCTATCCTAGATGCTGACACATCCCTTATAGAATAATAATTAGAGGAAGGTGACACATCGAGGGTGTTGAATATGCACAAACATGCCTAACCATGTCTATATGTTTCATAGAGAGTGGAAGTAGAAACTAGAACTTTGGGGTTATATACAGTATGTTGCATGGCTTGCTCCATATGTCTATATAAGACAGTCCTTTTTGGAAAAACTATCTAACATTGTTTTTTTATTTCTGTCTCTAAAGCTTTAGTGCATAACTTTTTTTTATATTAATGAACGTCCATTACATTCAAGCCATTGCCAAATGAGTTGATACAAAGCTAATTAAGACCATCAGCTCCACAAAACTCTCTCTGTATTTCTCAGCATGGCTATGTTTAGTAAATGGTGTCGTCCGGCGACTTTCGTGCGCTGAAGTTCGAGTAACGATAATGACCTCTTCTGAAGAATCCATTATGTTTTTTTTTATCCTCCATGTCCTCCTTGGCTATGGTGGTGTGCAGTCATGGAAGGCTTGTATCATTTGGATGCGGCGACAGTTTTGTTGTCATTACTTAGTATTCCTTATGGAGGAGACAAAAACTACGCACTATAGCTTTAAACCAAAAGTTGTCATTTCTAAATGGTAAAACTTGAGATATGACGATACTTTTGTCAGCTCAGGCTAGTTGTTAGTTTAACTCATTTACATAGTGGGCACAGCATTGAGCATTCAGAGTCCTCTCACCATTACAAGATTCTCTATTTTGGCTTTTATTTGCACATGTCCTACTAACACCATTTCTTCTTTCAGTCCCCAGATAAAGAGGACACCACCAACATATTCATGTAAATGTGATGAACCTGAAGCCCTAGTGGGTCGTACTGGTCTAAAAAGTTGGGTTCTCTGTGCTTTCAGATATCTATGTCGATCTCCTCTTCTGGGTTGTTTGGAAGAACTCTGCCTCCTGCATCGTCTATGCTGACTTGTCCAACCACCTATTCAGGCACACTCCAGCCCCACACCAACAAGCTCCTCTTGGTATTCGCTATTGGCTTCTCATGATACTAATTACTGATTTTTAACTGTTGTTCTGACTATTCAGTGGAAGTATCTTATGATCTTTATTATATTGGACCCACTAAACCAAAATTAAACTTAATCTGCAGGGTTTCCCGCAGCACTTTGCAGTTAAGGCGGCCGCCTTAACAACACACGCCTGCCGACTTAACTAAATCGTCAAAAAAATATGTATATATATCCGCTGTGTTACTCTGTCCTGTTTGAGTGGCTGTAATGTACAAGTCGTATCAACACAGTCTGTAGGAAACAATGTAACGGCGAGTTGTCAAGATACCACCAATCACAACGGAAAGAGCATTTGCTGGCGGTGAGTGTAACTGTCGTTTATTCACATTTAAAGGGATGAATCACCATTTCACCGTCGCGTACGTCGTTGTTTGTGGGAGTTTGTCAACAAATGTGCGAGCAGTTGGGGCATGCCCGGGCAGACGGGGTGAATGGACTTACCGGAGTGAGAGCATTTATATATGTATCTCTGTCCTGTTCTTCACATCTGTGAGGCTTTCTTCTCTTGTTTCAACGAAGTGAATACATTACGAAGTGACTGGAACTATCCATCACCTCTCGCGCGTGGATTCTCAATGTCCCGGCTGTTGCCCGGTCTTTTAGACACAGCTGTTGTCTGTTTTTTGTAATCACTACATGCGGTTCACAACACAGGGTTAGTTAGCGTAGTTAAACACTACACACAGTGAAATTACGTGTCCTGTTTTTATTTGACACATACTATCTGCTTTGAGTGAGTGAAGCTATGGGCTGAGCTCTGTTATCTAAGAGCTGTTATTTTTAAAAGCTGGTTATTTATTAATTATATATTATTATTTAAATGTAATATTTAGTGTTTAATAAGTAATTGTTAAATGTAGTACAAAGTCTGTAGTCTACCGACAATACATTTTACTTTATTACTTTATTATTCTAGTTATATTAATCATAATTACTAACATCTGCATAATTTGAGACAATTAGAAGGACAGGCATGTCATTTAGTAAATACAAATATGTTGATAACTTGATATGTTTGACAAGCATGAATATTAAGCCCAATGATTTATTTCATGTGTGATGCAACAGTGTTGCCATTCACAGTATACAGAACAGTGCCAGTTGACACAGATGCCTAAATGAAAAGCTGCAATTGTTCCAACATGACTTACTGTAATGATGTTTCCCTCTACTTTTCCGCTATCTCCAGGACAACTTTGAAAGAAAGTAAGCCTGTAAGTATTGGAGTTGATATTTAGCTATTGTTTACTTACCTCAGTGCTAGTTATCATACCTTACCTTGACAACACATTGTTGGTAAGGAGACCTAGAACAGTGTTTCCCACAGAATTAGAGTCTATTTGTGGTGGTGGCTGACGGGGGTTAGAACTGCAAAAAGTTATGAAGTGACAATGTTTTTTTTAATTCATGTCAGGTTTTTTTCAGGGTTTTTTTCTGTCACTGTTGAAGTGTTTGAGGGGAGGGGGCTTGGAGAGCATGATTGACATGTAATCTTGCAGAGCCCGCCTTCAAGCCTGGCATACCCACACAACTAGCATACTGTAATGTCTTCCATGGGTTCACCTTGAACTCCCAGACAGCAAGAATGTAAGTTAAGTTGGTTTCTCTCTTTCGTTGTTTTTTCACATAAACCGAGCTGGTTAGTTTAGCCACATTGTACCCACAGCTGTCAATGCAAAATGGCACTGCTTTTATCCAAATTACACACCGATGGCTACTATGCAAGGCAGTGGCCTGACCATCTGGATCGATTTGGGGTTCAGGGTCTTGCCCGATGACACTTGGACATGTGAACAGAAAGAGCTGAAGATCGAATCACCAAACCAGTGATCCACAGCCGCTCTATGTACCTGCAATGGGTATAAAACAAATCTATTGTCTGTATCTGTTACATAAAACTCTACACTAACTTTGAATGATAAAGTTGGTGAGAAAAAAATAACTATTGAGCGTGGCAGGATAATGAGTCTCCATGCTATGCTTGTCAAAGGTGAGGGAGAGTAGTGAGTATACACACATCTTTTTGTGGGTAAGACAGCACAGGTGAACTGGAAAAATATAATGAGCAACAGCAATTTCAAATCATTTATATACTTTATAGTCTATGTACACAACTTTACTCTATTAAGGCCCAAGTGACAACAGCCATGTCACATCACACACGTAAACAGAACAAGAAAGTGAAGAGGTGTCCAATAAGCCTATATGTCTTGTGTCCTAAAAACAAATACTTAATTCCTGAAACATTTTCCATATGTACTATAATTCAAGGCACCATCCAGTTTGTGTGGCCATATCAGAAGAGATAGCCACAACCCTTCTCTTTTGATTCTGACACATAGATAAAGATATGACGGGATGGCGAGGAAGTGGAAAGTGGAAGTAAAAAGACAAGTAATGCAGAGGGAGACATGTGATGCTAGTACGAAACGATGGCCTAAAAATATTGCTTCTGTCGTGAGACTTGGAGAACAGAGCACATCTAAGCAGGTTACAAATGAACGTAACAGATCAGCGTGACATATAATTCAACTGAGTGTGTGCGTCTTTGTGTGTGCATGGTGGATAGCATGCGAGAGAGAAAGAATGTGTGTGAGACTGATAAGCAGCATAGGCCCAAAGCATTCTTTACATGGCGGTCTCAACCTGTCGCTTTCTTCAAACACACTTCCTGACACACACACACACACACACACACACACACACACACACACAGATAACCCCAACCCTGACTGTGTCATTCATGTCAAGGCAAGTATGAAAGGAGGTGCATTCCCTTTTATTCCCTAGGAGTCACTCCTGAATGAGCGTTAAATATGAGTCACAGTGATTAAGGCTGTACTGATGACTTGCACAGATGAGATGACCTCTCATCTTGCTGCATAATGTGTGTGCTCTGTACTTCTGTTCTTGTGGTATTCACTGCCATGACATTGAGACTAGCAGGCTGTTGACACATTCTGTCCACAGAAACACAAACACAGCCAACCCACACATTGTTTATTGGGGTCAGGCAAAGCTCAAGGGGCATTTCCAAGAGACAGGCAACTGTCACCTGTGCTGTACGACAGATGACTGGCAAGTGCTCTGCTTCACTGAGACATCAGTATGAACTACGGCTGGGTATTGTTTAAAAAATTACGATACAATTACCAATACCAGTACCCTTAAAGTTATACAGATACCAATACTCCCGAGTACTTTATTTGATACCTTTTTTTTTTATAATGCATCTGTGCATGCTGAACTACAGTACCAACTCCATCAAATACACAGCGCTCGACCACCAGCGCTTCACCACACCACAGACTGTATGGGTTGTGGCAAATGCGGTACTGGGCCAATCACATGTTGCATTAAATTGAAGAATGCTTGCAGTGATTGGCTGTAGGGCTGCAACTAACGATTGTTTTCTTTATTGACTGATTATTTTCTTGATTAATTGATTAGTTATTTGGTCTATGAAATGCCAGAAATGGGAAAAAATGTCAATCAGTGTTTTCCAAAGCTCAAGGTGATGTCCTCAAAAGTCTTGTTTTGTCCACAACTCAAAAAATATATTCAGTTGTGTTCACTGTCATAGAGGAGTAAAGAAACTAGAAAATATTCACATTTAAGAAGCTGGAATCACTTTTCTTTAAGAAAAATGACTCAAACCGATTATCAAAATAGTTGGCGATTAATTTAATAGTTGACAACGAATCAATTAATCTTTGCAAGCAAAACCACATACAAATAGTGATTTTTTTTTCTGGATCTGGGTACAAAAAGGATCTAATGTAGGTATTGTTTGACTCACGAAGTTTTGATACTACTGGGTTTTTCTGTACTCGAGTACCGATACCCAGGCATAGTACATTATGAGCCATACCTACATCTGCAGAATGCACCTCCGCCTAGGATGTCATTAGTCAACTTGGTGACTGTTGTTACGGAAAAACTCAGCAGCAGCTCGACTTTGGATACATGAAGAAGGTTCTGGAGACTTTGATGACTTACACAGAATGAAATCTCGATTGAGGAGAATTAGGATTAAACAGTACAGTTCAACCAAAATGTGGTTATGTGTAGTGCCATCCCAACTCTAAAATCCATAGTTAAGCTCATGCTGGAGGTGTTCAATGTAAATAAAGATATTACTGGGGTTCATAAGGGTGACACACACACACACACACACACACACACAAGGGGGTGTCAGGTCATAGTTTGGTCACCCCATATTTATGTTGCCTTCCTAGATTGAGTCTGGCAGGCCCTTGTGCTGTATGCCTCAAGATAGCTCAGCATTACACCACTGGATTCCCTGCTGGGCGTTGCCTTGCTGTGCCAGCTTGTAAGATAAATTATGATGTTACCCACTATGGTGGGCTTGAAAAAAGGTTACTGGTCATGCTGAGAATCATAGATGGTAAAAGTAGCTGGTAGGTCTTCTTTTTTCTTTATTAATATGTGCAATATCTGTGCCATTATTTATCTCACCATTTTCCATCACTCCCTTTCTCTCTCCCTTTGCAAATTTGCAATTCTGCACTTTGCATGTATTTTGTGTTTAAATGTGCAGACAGAATGTAGAACTCTAGTTTTATAATTTAAAACTCAAACAATTGAGACCGAGGAATTATATAATGCTGCTGAGAGAAAATATGCTGTAAGTACCGAAATTAGGTAAACAAGGAGAAAAAGCACTGAACTCTTTGATTCACAAAGAGGGTGGAGAAGCAGACTATTGCAGGAAATTACTACTCTAATATTGGTAATTGGTAATATTCAAATCTGCTGCTAATCAGTCTGTGGAGGGAGAGAGAGAGAGAGAAAAAAATCCCCTCTCTGGGATGAGTGTTAGAGAGACAGAGGGGTGTCAGCATTGTGATTAATATTCAGTTGTTGACATTTAATGTGGAGCACTGAGGATGTGAGGGTGGGATGATGCCAAGTTAAATAAGAGCATTACAGAACATGGAAGAGATAGGGGAATGAGGAGAAGTAGAGGAGATTAGGGGGAGACGGGGACACCAATTCAGAGAGGTATTACACACACACACACACACACACACACACACACACACACACACACACACACACAGGGGAGTTCGTTTGGATCGATTTTGAGAATGGAGACCATAAGTGTTGCCACTGTAATTAATGAAAATTGTTGTTGATGATTGTTACTGTCAGTTTGGTTTTTGTATGCAGCTTAGAGACAGTCTCGAAACTAGATCTGGGTCACACTGCCATAGTCTACTCATTAAACCTATTCAGCTCCCTTGCTGTGCCATCAGCTGTTTATTCAGCAATTGAGATAGTGCGGCTGTTTTCTTCTCTTGACTTCAGACGCTCCTCTCAAATTCAGACGCTCATCACCAAGACTGAAAGACCCCTATGTTGAATTGGGAGAGGGATAACGGTAGGGAGCTAATAGATAGAGAAACAGAGAGAATGAACTAACTAAGAGAGAGAGAGAAAAGGAAGGGGGGATGCAAGGAAACTGTGTCTTTGTGCTGTTGTTTACAAACACTGTTTATTAAGTTAATGACCTCTTTTGCATAATTACAGTCATATACAGTTTGTGCTGAATCCAAAACTCAGGAGAGTTTCTGTTCTAAACATAGGCTCAACCAAAGAATGTGTCTGTGTTTGTCACTAAGAGAATGCACAAGTTTTATGGAGTGAAATAATTAAGGATGCAGACAGATGTGCACAGCTGAATTTATCCATGTGTGATAGGAGGTTACGGCATTGCATCGCAGCTAAGGCACTCTGGCTTTGTCGTACTGCAGGTTTACCAAAGCTTACATGCACCTCCTCAAAAATGTAAAAAGGGGCAACATAGATACCATTTGGAGACCACAAGATCTGTGAATTCTCAACTTGGGCTGCTTATGTTTTCGCCTACAGTACATGTTACTGAAACTGGTGTCATAGTATCTACAGTGGGGCTCGAAAGTTTGGGCACCCCAGGTAAAAATTTGTATTAATGTGCATAAAGAAGCCAAGAAAAGATGGAAAAATCTCCAAAAGGCATCAAATGACAGATTAGACATTCTTATAATATGTCAAAAAAGTCAGATTTTATTTCCATCATTTACACTTTCAAAATAACAGAAAACAAAAAAATGGCGTCTGCAAAAGAGTCTTTCAATTCTTGTTTGAGGTATCACGCACTGCTCTTTTAAGGTCTATCCATAGATTTTCAATTATGTTGAGGTCAGGAGATTGTGAAGACCATGACAAAACCTTCAGTTTACGCCTCTTGATGTAATCCACTGTGGATTTTGAGGTGTGTTTAGGATCATTATCCATTTGTAGAAGCCATCCTCTCTTTAACTTCAGCTTTTTCACAGATGGCATCAAGTTAACATCCAAAATTTGCTGAAATTTGATTGAATCCATTTTTCCTTCTACTCGTGAAATGTTCCCTGTGCCACTGGCTGCAATACAACCCCAAAGCATGATTGATCCACCCCCATGCTTAACAGCTGGACAGAGGTTCTTTTCATTAAATTCTGTGCCCTTTCTTCTCCAAACGTACCTTTGCTCATTCCGGCCAAAAAGTTCTATTTTAACCTCATCAGTCCACAGAACTTGTTTCCGCAATGCATCAGGCTTGTCTATATGTTCATTTGCAAACTTCAAACGCTGATTTTTGTGGTGAGGACGTAGAAGACGTTTTCTTCTGATGACTCTTCCATGAAGACCATATTTGTACAAGTATCTCTTTATAGTGGAATGGTGTACCACAACTCCAGTGTCTGCCAGATCTTTCTGGATGGATCGTGCAGTCAAACGTGGGTTTTGACTTGCTTTTCTCACAATCCTGCGAGCTGTTCTGTCTGATATTTTTCTTGGTCTTTCAGATCTTGCTTTAACTTCCACTGTTCCTGATGACTGCCATTTCTTAATTACATTCCGAACAGAGGATATTGGCATCTGAAAACGCTTTGCTATCTTCTTATAGCCTTCTCCTGCTTTGTGAGCGTCAACTATTTTCAGTTTCAGTTTTCTAGACAACTGCTTAGAAGAACCCATGGTGCTGATTGTTGGGGCAAGGTCAGATGAGTCTGGGCATTTAAAACCTTTGAGATTGACATCACCTGGTCTTTCCAGACGATGATTGAGAACAATCCATGACACTGTCAGGTCTCAGCTTTCCAAAGGGGGCGGTGCATGCTATAAACTCTGCAGGGTGCCCAAACTTTTGCAGACGCCATTTTTTTGTTTTCTGTTATTTTGAAAGTGTAAATGATGGAAATAAAATCAAACTTTTTTTGACATATTATAAGAATGTCTAATCTGTCATTTGTGCCTTTTGGAGATTTTTCCATCTTTTCTTGGCTTCTTTATGCACATTAATACAAATTTTTACCTGGGGTGCCCAAACTTTGGAGCCCCACTGTAGCAGAGCAATATCATGGGTCAGAGGGTTGTGTTTAAAAATGTGTTTACATTTCCGTAGAATGTGGTTAAGGTCCAATTTATTCATTTCTACCTTTTCCTCTTCCTCATCTAACAACACACTTGAGGGAAGTGTGGGTGGTATCTCTTTACAGCTCCGTATTGCACTTTTAGTCGCACGATCCAATAAAATCTGAAGAATCTGATTTCATTCCTCTTTGTAAATATACCCCACCCACATAATTCATTTCAATTGTAAATATGTCACATTAGGTAACCTAAAGACATGTTTTACTGTGACTTTAAAGAGTTAACTCTGAACAAGAAAGCACACATACAGACAGGTGTACACATACATATCCACACACACCTTGTTGAATATATTACACGCTTGCACCTATAAGAAAAGGAGCATGCAAAATCATACACACTTGAGTACCCCTAAATGAACACTCGTAGCTCTCCATGCAGACTAATGAATACATTCCACAACACTTTAGAGTCACTGCAGATAATGAAGTCTATTTGCATAATTAAAGGGGATGAATCAAAAGGTAATTTACAGTACCCTCTTGTCCCCTGCTAAAACGTAGGATGAAAAGAAGGAAGGGAAGGAGGGTGGGAGGTGTTGCATACACTTAGGTCCTCACCCCAGGGAGCCTTTTTGAAGTTGTAAGTAAGGTGGGGTTTTTAAAACAGGCATTAGTAGAAAATGAACCTTTGTACCTCCGTGTGTCACACTTAATATCGATGGCATCACCTTAGGAGTATTGTCTCTCTCACTCACACACACACACACACACACAAACACACACACACACACACACACACACACACACACACACACACACAACTCTGTGGAAGCAGGGGGTGCAATTCTTGAAACGCATGAACACAAAAACAGTTCACCATTTTTTCCTTCAATCAATTTTCCGACCTTTCCACCTACCTCTTCCCTCATTTCTCTCTCCATCCATCCATTTCTCCATCCATCCCCCTCCAAAGCCTCCAGTCAGCAGTCAGCTATAGAATTCCATTACAGTCTAGTGATGCAGCACTTCAAAGGAGGGAGAGTTGCATATGTGTGTAACTATGGAGTGTGTACATGTGCAATACAGTGTAAGTGAGAGATTCTTTTTTGCTATGTGCAGGGAATCTCATCATCAGGCACACAACAGTGATGTCCCCAGCCAATATTTATCCTGCAGTGTGTGCAAACTGTTTCTTTTTTTTTTTTTAAATCTGGAATGTGCTGTAAGCAACTTGGGTTTTGCTCAATAGTGTGATATCCTGCAACGGTGTTTGTTTGTTAGCAGCAGCAGTAGTAGGAATATCTCCATACAAATATTTGCAAATTGTAGGTAAATTACCAATCAAATTACCAAAGATAACCAATTGCCTGTACCTCTGCTGCATTCTATTATGTAGCATTTGTCAGCTTTCCCTCCATGTGCTTTACATTTTTGTTTTTTTATTATAATGGGCTCTCAGATGGGGGAGAACTGAGATCTGGCATCAGTGTGGTGAAGCAGCTCCCACTAGTCATTTTTTATTCAAACACTCTGTTTCAATTAGCCTTTTCTGCATCTTATTTTTACTGTTATCTAAAAGTCATAAACGTTTTGAAATTTTGTCCATGAAAATGTGTGAGAACACTGTAATAACAAGGACAGGGTTTGTCTGAAATCTTTATGGTAGCTCTCTCTCTCCCAAACTACAAATAACAAGACTTAGAAGTCTAGAGTGGTGTGAAAATTGATATAGAATACATCTCCCTCTTTATCCTTTAACGTGCACCAGTGTTAATTGACCAGATGTTAACTGTGAGTTAGACAACATTTGCCTCGCACTGCTTCAGACTGTGTTAGTGATACAAACAGCCTATGAAGCAGACACATACTTACTGAAACTACAAATTTAACGGTAGCATTCCGATATGTTACTCACAGAGGAAAGTCATTAACGTTGTAGTAATTGCGAACAGCTGCAGACAGCGAGCTTAGAGAATACAAAACGGCACAGACAACGGCAACAGAATCTAACCACATCAACTGAAAAGCATTCATCTTATAAGAAATAAAAAGCATAGTTTCATCTCCAATGGAGTTCCCTTCTCTTCAATTAGATTGGTCCTGCATTTCCGCTGGTAAATAATTCACAGGCAGAACCATCAACAGACAGGCATGGCAGTATAAATGTTTTAGTGTGTGCGTGGGGAGGGCAGTGAGTGACGTTGGAGATGATGGTGTGGTGTCTAACGATGGAAATAGTTTTTAGCTATGTTCCCTGTGCTTTTAAACATCCCCTGCTCCGTCTGTCGTCCTGTTTCTCCCTGTGATGGACTAAATGAGGTAGATGAGGTTCTCTTTCCATGTTTTCCAGAATGTAAATGGCAGAACTCAGCTCCAATGAATGTCAACTAAAAAGAGCAGAAAAAAGGCGGTCGAAAATAGCTGCATCGTGAGTTGGACATCTGTTTTCTTTACATTTTCACAGACCTTATGTCAGAAGCACCTTTTTTGTATGTGCGTGTGTAAACAGATGTTGGTGAGAGACAAGATGGCCTGATTTAATGACTTGCTGGAGCGTTATTATGGATCCCACGCAACTTATAGGCTTCTACGAAGCAGCCCGATTGGTTGGGGTAAGGCATTGACCTCGAGTAGTTAAGGTTAGGATAGCCGACTGGTCAGGGGATAGGAACTGAACAAATTGGGTTCCGTTACCTTGCATAAGCATGGACGCCTAGCCAATAGTAGCGTGTGAATGCTATTGAAGGGCAGGTCTTGCCTAGAAGTTGCGTGGGCTCCATAATAATGCCTTGCTGAACAGAATAACTGTGAGGTAGGGAATAACTATAGTTATACAGTAGAGGGCTGGGCCATATGGCAAAACAATTACAATATATACAGTATAATACTGTATATCATGATATGAATGAAGTATCTCTCTATAGCTTTAGACAATCCAAAGCTTAAAATCCCCTAGTAAGAGACAAAAAAAGAGCTGTAAACAGGAAAAAACATCCTGTCTTTATTGCCCCAGGTTTTCAGCTTTGTTAACAGTACACATCTGTTTTGTGTAGGACACTAAGTAGCAGAATCCTGTGGACACAAAACAGACTCAGGTCTCTCCTTTTCTTTGTATTTGGAATTTTAGTTTTGATTAATTTTGTGCTGTCAGATTAGTTGTGTGAATGTCAAATTGAACAAATTAGTGGTAAAAAAATATGAACTAAATGATCAAAAATCTATAGAATATCAGTCCAAAACAATTTAATTGCTAAAGTCATTTATCAAGCAAAAATGCTGAACATGTGCCAGTTCCAGCTTCTTTCCTTATTATGAATGTTTCTTGTTCTGGAACATTTTATAAACAAAACAGTTCATCGATCAATTGAAAAAGTAATTTAAGTATCAATCAATCATGAAAATGATCATATGCTGCAGCCCTAGATCAAATCATATTCAAGCAGACAAAAGTCTTTCATCATGAATGCTGCATGCTTCAGTCAAGCAGCACAAAACACAGAGAACTAGGAGATAGTGAGAAACTAAAACCGTGAGCAAAGATGGCTGAGCAAATGCTGCTCTACTTCTGTGACCAGAAGGCAGAGCAAGCCAGACCAGGGTTTGGCTGTAAACGGGGTCTGATTCATGCATTGACAGGAACAACATTAGCCGACACCATTCTTGTCGTCTGTAGCCATAGGAACCTCAAAAGGGGAAGTTTTCTGAAGTTTGCAAGGAAACACAGATGTAGGTTTGGCAACTAGATGACTAGATCTGCACAGACACCACGGTGTAGGAAAATAAACAAGTTCTTTGTACACATTTACATCTTTTAAAATCACTACCTCAGAATTATTATTTGCTACAGCTCTGATTACAGTACTCATAAGCTCCATATATTTCTATCATTACATACCTCAGCTCTCTATCACAGTGAAGGAAAACAATGTAAATATGGTGACCTCGCACAGCATAGTTTCATATTCAGACATTAAACAAGACAAACCTTCCCATCTTTGTTCATATCACAAAATGAAGGAAGTAATACAAACACAGTTACTGTGGGTAGCCTGCTCCTCAGCTCTGCTTGAGGCTAGCAGCTAAAGGCTAAATTAGTTGCTACTAGCATAACACTCCCCAACCCCGGACGAACTTTCTGCTTTTGAGTTGCATTGTGGGTAAAGTAGGCGCCAGATTTTGACAAGGAAGAAGAATGCGTGGAATTAACAAGAAATATGATATCTCTGGTTCTGTCCCATCAATATTCATTGTGAGCATAACTATGTTATAGGAGTGCAGTGCTAATCAGTGGAGTACTCTTTCAAAGCATGATAGGGCCTCATCAAGTACGATACATCCATCTAGTGGAACAGTGGTACTATCTGCAGGAAAAATCAGGACCTGATCTACCAATAAAAAAGAAAAAACTATGCCATAGGTATCTATGGTGGGACTCCTGTTAACTTCTTGCATCAACCATGAATCTGGCTTTACATTACATCACATTTGTCCCACCATCCACTCAAAATGAAGGGTGGTGCATATAAGGAAAAATTGGTAGAATTAGGGGTTGGAACATTACCTAAACTAGCTTAATATGTGCCAAAATTAAATGTAAAAACCGCAACAAATTATGAATTTTACTGAATATGGATGAGGGATGCAATATATAGTTTATAGAGTTTATACTTTGACTCAGAATTACTGCAACATGTCAGTGCAGAACCCAAAATAATACTGGATAGATAAATTACTAGATAGAAAAGTGTACAACCAATGTACTGCATGAACATTACATGATGTGTGTATATTGCTGGTAAAATGTGTGTGTCATTTTACTTTGTATTGACTTTGTACCCAACCATGATCAATATCTGTGCTCTGCAGCCTGACTGACACCTGCCCAGTGCTCTGGCTGTTTGAGACACAGCTATTTGTTTCAGCTGACAGGAGCCCAGGGCAGCGGAGACAGAGTGAAAAAAGAGAAAGGAAATAGAACAGAAAATGAAAAGACAAAGGACAGAGAGGAAGTGAGGAAAGGACAGGGAGATTTCACTCACATCAGACACAAAATTCACACATTGACCCATGATTCGTGCAAAGTGAGGTTGACTAAAATAATCTAAAAAGAAAATTGTATCAGCCTGCTCCAAAAGTGTGCAGCGATACTACATTTTTAACTCCACTCTGTCGTAGCTCTTTTTCTTTATCACAGAGCACAACCAGACTCTCAGACAGGCAGATAGTAAAGTCAGTCTGTGTATCGATGCAGCGTAATTAGAACAGACAGTTAACGGGCTAGAGTTTGATTAGTCAGAAGGATGAGATGGAGGCACAAATGGCTGCAATTTCCCATTTTCTCCCCATGAATTCAACATCTTTATGCCTGGTATTAAAAGAATAATACTATAACAGACTATGAAAAAAGATTTTAGTCATTTTTAATTGCATTGCCGTAAGTTATAATTATGGCTACCTACCATAGCTTTTTAAGATTTAAGGCGGGATGTGTTTAAAGTAAATTTTCCAAACATTAATTGTGACAGAAGGTTCAGTTTAGACAGTATGAGCTTAATTGTATTTTTTTTTCTTCATGTAAAAAAAAACAGCAGTTAATCATGAAGGATAGGTCCTTGAGTGTGTTAGTTACGGTCAGTGTGTAGATCGAAGACATTGATCGGAACAGCTATCTCACCTCGCTGCACGTCAGCTGCCTGTCAAATGGAGATGGAAAGTATCTGATACAGTGCTGAATGAATGAATGAGTTTAACACAGACACACACACACACACACACACACATGTACATGCTCAAGAGACAAAAGGACGCTCAGTCGTGCACACTTCTTCAATCACCTCTTGCGCCTACTTGTCATCTTTCACATGTAATTATTTTCTACAGAGGACACACAGAACAGTGCCGTTTACCTCCTGTGTATTTATGTCATATAACACTGTATGTGTGTGTGGTTGCTGCCTTTATCTTTGTTCCTTATTGGCCTCATCCTCATTTTGTTGACATCTCATTTTCACCCATCACTTTTCCCCTCGCTGATTGAACACAGCTGTCAGACGTGCTGCTCAACGTTTTACATAAACATTTGTCCTTCATATGTTGCCTATGTGAGTGCAGCAACCTTGAGATGAAGAACTTTCTGTCCTTTCCTACTCTCACACAAAACATTCACAGACATAGTCGCACGCACAAACATATACACACAAACACAAACTCACAAGCATCTGTCTGCCTTCTCCCTCTCAACTTGTGATGTGTGCAGCTTAAACCCTGGGGGTGGTAGGTGAGGTGTCAGCAGTGATCTGATAGCGCTGAGGTGGTCCAAATGCATGATTCCTCTTAAGCCTCTCACTGCATCCTACTTGAAAATCCCTCCCTATGTTGTCCCTGCAGCTGTGGAGGATGAGCGTATAGTATCCAGTATTATGATTTTTTTGTTTTGTTTTACTTTTAAGTAATTTAGCAATTTGTGGCTAGCTGGCATAACTTGAAACTTTAAATACAGCAGTTGAACTGGAGGACCTTGTGGAAATAAGTTTTAAAAAACATCAAGTAATTCTAATTATCATTCTCGCTGGGACATTATTGCCCAGGTTGGCCAGAGTCTGCAGCCACATAGGCTTAAAGAATGCTTAAGATGTTACAATTGGGAACAGAGAGGTAGCCTATCAGGCGAACCCTGAGATGCCGCCGCAGCAAGTTTTAATGAAGAGGTAATCATGCAGAAAATACAGATGAGTAATCACTGATTAATAACTACATGTTTTACAAGGAGGTCAGAGATTGGTGAGGCTACAGTGGATCCCTCAGATTAACTGCTTTGATTGGTTCGGTAAAAACCTGGCCGGCCAAGTGTGCAATGACTGGAGTTAGATAAATGGGCTCATAACTTCCCTGAAGTTCCTTTTTTCTCCACCCTCCCAACCCCTTTTCTTCATTTGTATGCAAAGTCCAATCCCTTAGGCTCCCTTTCCTTCTCTTTAATTTTCAGCCATCTTTTTTTAATCAATTTTCTTTTATCTCGGGGAAGTTATTTTAATACTCCTACATCTTATTTCATTCTCAGCAAGACTGTGTGGGGATATCAATTATTCAATGGAGTGGGAGCTGAGGAATATGTTAATATTGATTAAGCTTTCGCCACACCTAAGAAGATTACACTCTCTTATCACTATGCTAGAGTGCTGCATTAGCCAGGCAAATTAAAGGACACATAGATACACTGTGTTAGAAATACAGTGATGTAAGAACATGTGTATGTCTTCCATGTTTGGATCAGAGATTAAAAGCCTATTTACGCTACACGACAAGCAGTCAAAAGAAGACATGTCCTGCATTTGTAATGACTTATACAATGCTTTGATGCTTAACCCCTTAATTGCACCAAAGACATAAATTTACAGATTAGCCTCGGAGCCAAAGGAAGTTAAATACGTTGCACCAGGCTGAATGAGAGATAGAATCGAGGCGGTCCTGTACGCCATCCAGTTGTGCTGTGTGTCTTGGTTGATCATGTATTGTGTTGTTTTATCCCAACCATTGTGGTGTCGGTGTCCTAGCAGGTGTTTTATTGCCACGGGCTACAGCATTGGTTTTGGGCAGTGATACCGCAGATACTGTGGCATTTGTATCTCGTTTCCCCAGAGTCCTGTAGGGCAGCCAGGAGCTGTATATCTGTCAGGATACAAAGCAGCCAGTCAGAGGGCCAAGGGAAAAGGGAATAGAACAGAGGTGGGCGTTAAGGGGACAGGATGTCGTTGTGTGTTCCAACAGGGCTGTGAAATATGCAAGTGTACAGCTGAAGGAGGCTTTATAATTCAAAGAGCTGTTTGTGATTCATATAAGCAGGCATACGTGTACGAGCGTTTCCATCCACACCGACGTACAATATGTGCACACAGAACACACGAACACACACTCCGACATGAATGTAAATATGTTTACCCTTCAGCACTTTGCATCAACCCCTTCTGCCGAACCTTTTCCCACTCACTCCCCTTTCATTCTGAACAGATTTGTTCAGCCTGCACCATTTTATTTATTTAGCCCAACATGCTCTCTGTACAGAACTTTAATTTGTTCGCTTTCTCCTGACCACACATACACTTATAAACACACACACTTCGTGCATAGTGGATATTCGACTGCTCTGCTGCAGTGTAGCCTCTCTTCCAGCGTGTTTCTCCGGGCATTAGTCTGCTTAGTCATTAAATATGTGTGCATGTGTGTATTCATTTCTGTGTGTGCGCTAAATGAAGAAGCACCTGTTTTTTTCCCTTTATGGTTATTACACTAGACGGGAGAGATGTGCTATTTGATGTAAATTCAGGATTTAGGGATTATTGCTGAGAGCATCATTCTGCTGGCCGTGTTTCACCAGACTGTCTGCAGACTGTTGGCAGGTGTTGATCTGTTGTTTTCCACAAAAAGAAACAAGAGAGAAAAGGAGAGAAAAGACATGAGGAAAGGAGAAGGACATGAGAGAGACAGATAAGTAAAGATTGAGGCAGGAGGAAGGAGAGGGGAGAAGAGCCCCCTGCTCTGCATTAATTCTCTGTTTGCCAGTCAGAGCATGCTTTTTTTCCTATGAGATTAGACTGATAAAAATGCATGCGTGTGTCCACACACACGCCTCTGTGTGCATGCATGCATATGTGTGTGTGTGTGTGTGTGTGTGTGTGTGTGAGAGAGAGAGAATGTGCCTGTGCCTGTGCATACACACTCAGACCCTCCCATGTGAGATTAGGCTGATTTGTCAGTGATGCAGGAGTTCATCCATGATTAATAGCCCAGCGTGCTGGAAACAATGTTATTCTGCATTAGCTACCTGTGGGAAACCCCATACAACTGCATCTGTGTTTTGGTGTATGAGCGTGAAACAGCATGAATATCAATGCCCACATCTTGTTCCAGACGTGTTGATGTTGTAAGTATGTTGGTACACAAGTCAACTAAGTCTCAGTGCTGCTGTGTATTGTGTACTCTACAACCTTGCTGGTGTGTATTATTCATCCCACCATCCAGCTATGTGACTCTGACAAACCTCTAGGAAAACCAGAGAACATCAAAACTGTGTGCCCATCAGCTTTCAGTGAATATTGGTTTGATTTGATTCCTGCTAAGGTCACTAGATTACCATTTTCTTCACACTATCATTAAATATGTTTGCCACCTGGCTATGCTACTCTGTACTGATGTGCAAGTGGACCCACAACCCGCAGGTCAGGACAGGGGGGTTCGGGTAAGCTTAATAAAAAATATCACGGGTTGGGGTGGGTGAGTCAAAAAGTGATAAAGCAGCGTTCCAAGTAAGTTATTAATAACTTAGAGAAATATTGCGTGTATTAGTCCACCTTCCACCTCCTCTCTGTCACTCTCTGTCTAAAGCTAATCGCAAAGTGGAGATATTAGGAAAAAAATGAAAGCGGAAAAGACCTACAGGATTGTCTGTGACTAATCTTGAAACCTGTTGGCTAACGGTTGTTCCCAGGTTGCATTTGGGTTCTGCCTGCATCCAACAAAAGCCCGCTCAAACGTGTATGGTAAATAATACTTGGACTACAAATGGACCACAAACAAAAACCAGAACGCATTGATATCACCGTCTTGTCCCAATGCCTACAAATTCTGCATTCATGTGCAGATATCTGTTTGCAGAGATTAGTCTGTAACAAACTCTGCCCCATTTTATTTCCAAAGGCATTACATAAGACTTCATAAAGAGGCACTCTTTAAAAGTTTGTGTTGTCCAGAGTGTGTACATGCATGTGTGTGTGGCCAACTGATAGAGACACCAGCAGTAGATGGGATAACTATGGGAAGCAGAGTATGTGAAGCCAAGAAAAGAGGATCAATACAAAATGTACTTTGTGGAGACTGAGCTGAGAAACTCTGCAGCCAATTAAATAGAAAGATCAGAGAGAGAGAGAGAGAGAGTTGTAGTAGTAGAGCAACCCTCTGATGGTTTATTATTTTCACTATGTACAATATGTATGTATGTATGTACAACACACACTACTGTTACTGTGTGTGTGTGTGTGTGTGTGTGTGTGTGTGTGTGTGTAGCAGAGCTCATCTCTCAATTATTCTTGTGGTAGAAATACAAAGTCTTCAGATTTGTCATTCATTCATTTCATTCTCTTACGAGGAGTCTCAACTTTAATTCTTTGAGCCTGCTTTACTTACACTTAAAATGGCACAATTCTACCTTGATTTTCTCACATACACATTCAATGCACTCACACATGCAAACCTACAGTAGACACACAATGACACGCTACTGCCACAGCGAGCCATCACATCATCCACATTTCCTGAAGCAATGGCTTGACTCAAAGCCCTTTGTCAATTTTATCATGAGAGAGTATCTATCAAAACGACTAACTTCTCTCTTCAACTTCTGCTCCTTTCGGCAGAAGCATTCATTTTTCAGAGCCGGGCATGAATATTTCAGGGCTGAGTGACAGATCCAGTGAAGAATGAAAAGAGAGAAGGAGTAGGGGGGATGGAGGGGGAGGGGGGAGTCTAGGGAGGTATGGGAAATCACATTTGGTTTTGCAGATCTCATAAATGACTTAAGCCCCCCAGATTTCAATCAGACTACCTAAGTCTTCGTCATCATCGATTTTCCATCTGTGATTACTTTCTGCATTTTCCTCTCCCCTCTTGTTGGTATAATTATGATGAACCAAAAAAAACTTTGATATTGGTTGGGCCCAACTTTACTGTACCCCGGTGGGTGTGCGTGGTCAGGAATTAGTGTTGTCAAAAATATAGATTTTTATGGATGCTTTTTATTTTTTTATTTATTTTTTTTTGGGGTGGCTGTGTCTCAGAGGTAGAAAGGGTCAGCCCTCAGCCACACTCGTGACAACACTAGGCTGGGCCTAACTTTACTGTGCCCCAGTGGGTGTGCATGGGTAGGAAGTCCAAGATCTTTTATCCCACAGCTCCCATTTTATCAGCAAACTGGGATCAGCACTTCCAAACTTTCTGTGACAAGTGAAGGCATGCAAAATTGAACTTCATTCAGTTAGCGTAGTCAACAGCATGATCTAACTTCCCTCCAGTAACTTATCAGTCTAAATGCAAATTATATACTGTATTACTTAACTTAGTGTTGGGAGATTGGGTTCAAAGAGAGTGATAACCAATCATAAAAGATCTGGGAACAAGGTTAAAAAACAATCTATTTTCGAAAGTGGCAGGAAACATGTTCATGTTTCTGCCTTTGCACTTTAATTGATTTATTCCATTGCAGATATACCAGCTGTAACAGGAAAAGCATGTTCCCAAGGCAGGCAGGTGGGAAATCTGAGGAGTTGTAACCTATATTGTTGAGCTTTAACAAATACAGTCAAGGAGATAAGAGAAATACCCCCTGCCTTCTTGGAAATGGAGTTCTGATTTACAAACACACAACTGATATAAAATCCATTTCCCTGGAAATAGAGGGAATAATCTCTCCCCCTTTAATGCTGCAATGAAGGAAGCTGTGTCTGGGGGAAAGCAAATAGAATTGTTTGTAGGCTGTTGTGTAATGGTTGTGTATGTAATTTGTTAGTGTTTGTGGATACGATTGTGGGGCCCTGGAGAGTTTAAGAGATATTTGGCCCTGCAGAATCCCACAGTAGAAAACCTACTACCCATACAAACAGTTCTTTTTATATATTAGTTAAGTCTTTTGGGTCTGTGTTAACCACAGGCAGTGCCAGTGCTCCACTTTACTGGACATAAAACAGCATGAACTTCAGGGATCCACTGCATACATCTAAAGTTAACTCGGTCTAAACTACCTTTCATCAATACATTTTAAGTAGCCAATATAGCGGCATGGCTCTAAGTCAGTAAGTCAGCTAAGTCAGCTGACTTACTGAAGTCAGCTAAGTCAGTCTGATAGTATGTATCTCAACAACTATTTGATGAACTGCTATTCAATTTTGTAAAGACATGTATGGTCCCACTGGATGACTTTGGTGATCCCCTGACTTTTCCTTTAGCTCCATGTCGCTCTGGTCCAGATTCTCCTCTTACCACCCACTCCATCATCTCATAATGTATATCCAATAACTGCATGTGTTCTCTTTTGCACATGTATCCATTCATTAAATGGCCCTTTTCCTTATCTGTGTTGTGTTGCTAGTCTTGCAGGAACCCACTGCCACCACAACTACACCGGGGCAGACTCCTCCTCCTGCAGGGTGCTCCGCCAGGATCAGCTCTAGCCTCAGTCACATGCCTAGGGAGATTGTACTAAAACGTAATACAATATAAACTATACATCTCATATTCCAAACCTGTCTCCAGGAAATTATGTTTATATACTACAGTATTTATTTATTTTGCCAAATACATTCAAATGGAGATTAGTAATTTTTAGTAATAGTAATTTCGCCCTGGATTATTCTCAGTGGCAACTTTTTCTTTTTCTAATGGAAGAAGTGAAGGAAGTACGGAGGTGGCCAGGGTGATTGGTGGGCGCACAAAGCATAGTACTTAGACAGTGGAGACCGGGGGTTTGATCTTGATTTTGGTAACATATAATAAAGTAAACACATCATTTCTCGTGATTTTGACTTTTTCAAGGGTTATCAATCTTTCTCTCATCTTTAACAAGTGCTGTGAGCAGACAAGGACATACGTAGACAACACAGTCATATATAAACAGAATTCATTAAAGTACATTAAAGTTTAGTTATTGTGTGTGTTTGACCTTTTTATCTTATGAGGTAGTCTGCATTTAAAAATAGTATTATAATTGTTGTGGTTGTTGTTGTTGTTAATAGTAGTAGTAGTACTGTATCTATCCATCTCCATCCATCTTCGTCCGCTTATCCGGGGTCGGGTCACGGGGGCAGCAGCTCCAGCAGAGGACCCCAAACTTCCCTTTCCCGAGCCACATTAACCAACTCCGACTGGGGGATCCCGAGGCGTTCCCAGGCCAGGTTGGAGATATAATCCCTCCACCTAGTCCTGGGTCTTCCCCGAGGCCTCCTCCCAGCTGGACGTGCCTGGAACACCTCTCTAGGGAGGCTCCCAGGGGGCATCCTTACCAGATGCCCAAACCACCTCAACTGGCTCCTTTCGACGCAAAGGAGTAGCGGCTCTACTCTGAGCTCCTCACGGATGACTGAGCTTCTCACCTTATCTCTAAGGGAGACACCAGCCACCCTCCTGAGGAAACCCATTTTGGCCGCTTGGAACCCTGGATCTCATTCTTTTGGTCATGACCCAGCCTTCATGACCATAGGTGAGGGTAGGAACAAAAATTGACCGGTAGATCGAGAGCTTTGTCTTCTGGCTCAGCTCTCTTTTCGTCACAACGGTGCGATAAATTGAATGTAATACCGCAACCGCTGTGCCGATTCTCCGACCAATCTCCCGTTCCATTGTCCCCTCACTCGCGAACAAGACCCCAAGGTACTTGAACTCCTTCACTTGGGGTAAGGACTCATTCCCTACCTGGAGTAGGCACTCCATCGGTTTCCTGCTGAGAACCATGGCCTCAGATTTAGAGGTGCTGATCCTCATCCTAGCCGCTTTACACTCGGCTGCGAACCGATCCAGTGAGTGCTGAAGGTCGCTGGCCGATGATGCCATCAGGACCACATCATCTGCAAAGAGCAGCGATGAGATCCCCAGCCCACCGAACTGCAACCCCTCCCCACCCTGACTACGCCTCAATATCCTGTCCATAAATATTACAAACAGGATTGGTGACAAAGCGCAGCCCTAGCGGAGGCCAACCCTTACCTGAAACGAGTCCGACTTAATGCCGAGAACCCGGAGACAGCTCTCGCTTTGGTCATACAGAGATTGGATGGCCCTGAGAAGGGACCCCCTCACCCCATACTCCCGCAGCACCTCCCACAGTATTTCCCGGGGGACCCAGTCATATGCCTTTTTCCAGATCCACAAAACATGGGGACTGGTTGGGCATGCTCCTAGGCTCCCTCCAGGATCCTTGTGAGAGTAAAAAGCTGGTCCGTTGTTCCACGACCAGGACGGAATCCACATTGTTCCTCTTAAATCCGAGGTTCGACTATCGGCCGAACCCTCCTTTCCAGCACCTTGGAGTAGACTTTACCAGGGAGGCTGAGAAGTGTGATACCCCTGTAATTGGCACACACCCTCTGGTCCCCCTTTTTGAACAGGGGAACCACCACCCCTGTCTGCCACTCCTTAGGTACTGTCCCAAACTTCCACGCAATGTTGAAGAGGCGTGTCAACCAAGACAGCCCCTCCACACCCAGAGCTTTCAGCATTTCTGGACGGATCTCATCAATCCCTGGGGCTTTGCCACTGTGGAGTTGTTTGACTACCTCAGCGGCTTCCACCAGGGAAATTGACGACAATCCCCCATCATCCTCCAGCTCTGCCTCTGACATAGAGGGCGTATTAGTTGGATTTAGGAGTTCCTCAAAGTGCTCCTTCCACCGCCCTATTACCTCCTCAGTTGAGGTCAACAGCGTCCAATCCTTACTGTACACAGCTTGGATGGTTCCCCGCTTCCCCCTCCCGAGGTGGCGAACGGTTTTCCAGAAGCACCTTGGTGCCAACCAAAAGTCCTTCTCCATGTCTTCTCCGAACTTCTCTCACACCCGCTGCTTTACCTCTTTCACGGCAGAGGTTGCAGCTCTTCGGGCCCTTCGGTACCCTGCAACTGCCTCTGGAGTCCTCGGGGATAACATATCCCAGAAAGACTCCTTCTTCAGTCAGACGGCTTCCCTGACCACCAGTGTCCACCACGGTGTTCGTGGGTTACCACTCCTTGAGGCATCTAAGACCCTAAAACCACAGCTCCTCGCCGCAGCTTCAGCAATGGAAACTTTGAACATCGTCCACTCGGATTCAATGCCCCCAGCCTCCACAGGGATGCAATAAAAGCTCCGCTGGAGGTGTGAGTTGAAAGTCTGTCGGACAGGGGCCTCCTCCAGACGTTCCCAATTTACCCGCACTACCCGTTTGGGCTTACCAGGTCTGTCCAGAGTCTTCCCCCACCCCCTGATCGGTTGACAGCTCTGCCCCTCTCTTCACCCGAGTGTCCAAAACATACGGCCTCAGATCAGATGAAACGATTATAAAATCGATCATTGACCTTTGGCCTAGGGTGCTCTGGTACCAAGTACACTTATGAGCATCCCTATGTTCGAACATGGTGTTCGTTATAGACAATCCATGACTAGCACAGAAGTCCAACAACAAACAACCACTCGGATTTAGATCAGGGAGGCCGTTCCTCCCAATCACACCTCTCCATGTGTCTCCATCATTGCCCACATGCGCGTTGAAGTCCCCCAGCAGAACTATGGAGTCCCCCCCTAGAGCCCTATGCAGGACTCCATTCAAGGTCTCCAAGAAGGTCGTATACTCCGAGCTTTTGTTTGGTGCATATGCACAAACAACAGTCAGAGTTTTCCCCCCCCACAACCCGTAGGCGTAGGGAGGCAACCCTCTCGTCCACCGGGGTGAACTCTAACGTAGCGGCTTGTGAGTATCTCCACACTCGCCCGGCGCCTCACACCCTGTGCAACTCCGGAGAAGAAAAGAGTCCAAGCCCTATCCAGGAGTTTGGTTCCAGAACCGAGACTGTGCGTAGAGGTAAGCCCCACCAGATCTAATTGGTAGCGCCCCACCTCCCGCACAAGTTCCGGCTCCTTCCCCCACAGAGAGGTGACGTTCCACGTCCCCAGAGCCAGCCTCTGCCGCCCGGGTCTGGTCCGTCGAGGTCCCTGACCTTCACTGCCACCCGTGTGGCAGCGCACCCGCCCCCAGTGGTTCCTCCCACAGGTGGTGGGCCCATGGGTTGGAGAGGGAGGTGCCACGTTGCTTTTTTCGGGCTGTGCCCAACCGGGCTCCGTGGCCAACCCGGCCACCAGGTGCTCGCTGACGAGCCCTCCATCTGGGCCTGGCTCCAGACAGGGGCCCCGGGCTTCCTCCGGGCAGGGTAACTTCACCTCTTCCTCGATGACTCATAGGGGTTTATGAACCATTCTTTGTCTGGCCCCTCACCTGAAACCACTTTGCCAAGGGAGACCCTACCAGGAGCACCAAGCTCCAGACAACACAGCCCTCAGGTTCATAGGAACACACAAACCTCTCCACCACGATAAGGTGATGGTTCCCGGAGAGGGTAGTACTGTAGGTCATTGTTATTGTAGTTGTTGTTGTCCATGACATGATCATACTGTCTAAGTAACATCAACAGTCAAGGCAGTTACAATGCAATTATATTGCGCATGTCGATGATGACTCATACTGTACTTTAGTCAGCCATTCTTATACATGTGACATGCTAGAAAGCCTGTAATCAGTTTATTAACTGATTAGTATTTAGCAACTTGCCACCATAACAAAGTACTTCCTACTACAGTAGGATTAGCAATTCAGTGTGATCTATCAAGCCAATTGCACAGACAGCACAAAGCCTGCAGAACCATTCAAAGATCCTATTTTCTCTGCAGAAGAGATCTCATGTGTCCACGGAGCATTAGAATTATCACTGTTATTCAGTTCTTGTCCTTTGATAGGAATGAAAGATCTGAGTGAAATAACAGCTTACAAATCAAATTAAATATCAGATGAAAGGTCCTCAGTTTGTCATTTCACAGCTATAATATCTAAAAGCATGTCTTGCTGAGCTTTGAGCACTTCAATTTAGATAAGAAAATATTTTGGTGGTTTGGATAGCTTTTCCAGTCTGCTCATTTTAAAAGATTGCTACTTTCAATGTCCACTTTTAATGAGTTCCTTGTCTAGTAATTGTATTAAATCTAAAATGTGAGCTTACTCTCTTTTTGATTTAAACTGTCAAATGTCCATGAATAGCTTATCTTTTAAACTTCTCCAGGGATGTGTACGAACATGAACTTGCATACCAGTATAGTCAAGTTCAGATCATATCTTCTGCCTTCATAATGTGTGTAGTTGCACATAAGTCTGTAACAATTGTTGCATAATTGTCTGTCATAATTGTCAATTTCTTTTTAAATAATCACGGTTTCTTTGTTTAACCGCAATTAATTGCTAAGCAAAGGTCTTAAGGCGTGGGACTGGTAATTCTTGATTTTGTTTAGAAATTCTGATTATATAAGCGATTATTGGTCGGACTATATATTTGTATTATTATTTAAATTGTTAGTTGTTGGCACTTGACCCTATACACGTTCATAGCAACAAAAATGACAAACGAGGTATACAGTTAGAACAAATGTTTTATAGTAATAAAGAGGCGTTTAGAGGTCGACCGATATGGGTTTTCTCTGGCCGATGCCGATCTTTAGAAATCAGGGTCAGC
The DNA here is from genome assembly GCF_008315115.2 of Sander lucioperca. Classification (NCBI taxonomy): domain Eukaryota; kingdom Metazoa; phylum Chordata; class Actinopteri; order Perciformes; family Percidae; genus Sander; species Sander lucioperca. Next base: position 36,941,864 of record NC_050184.1, read on the forward strand.
TGATGGCCGATTAATGCTGCCGATTTATTTTGGCCGATATTTGGCCAATATGTGCTTGTTTTTAAACCTCTATTTGAAAGATAAAATGTAACACTAATATACACAGAATTTCTCAACAAAAACATTTATTGAACACTTCACCAATCTACACTTGTAAAAACATACTGTATGTTGTATAAATAATGTATGAAAAATATATTAAATAAACGAAACAGGTAAGAAGAAAATAAACTTTGTCAAATAAACTTTTAAATGAAAAAATAAAGTTCAGTGCACTTCGCAGCATTTAGGCTATTAAACTTCTGAGAATACAAATCTGCAAGCTTCACAGAAAGTGACATATTATTAATCTCAACACTTATTTCCTCCTAACTCCTGTTGAATCACATAAGACTAGGGCTCTCTAAAGTCAATTCTTGTTCACCTTGTTTGTTAGATCATTGTTCATTTGTTGAAGTGTTTTATCTGTGTTTTGGGGATCCTACTGTTACATGTCCTGTTACACTCATTAGGATCTTATCTGAGCAGATTTCTGTCATTCAAGCAACTCTTGGTTGTAATTTAAAACTCGTCCAGCCAATTTAATAAAATTAAGGGTTTTATTCGTGCTCGAGTCCATAGATGCAGTTAATGGATACAGGCACGGAGAACTGAAGGCTCTGTTAGCAACGATTAGCTCCGTTAGCGGTTAGCTCCAGTTAGCTCCGTATAGGAGTGAATGAAACTGCCACGGACAGGGGTAACAACCAGACTCTGATAAATGATATTCGGGGAGCTTCCACAGCGGTGTAGCCGCGGTGTTTTGTACGGTTTTATTAGTACAGTTAATCCCAAGGCAAGAACACCAGCAATATGTTACTACTAACGGTAGCGTCTGAGCCTGAAGTGGCTGCGCGAGACACACGGCAAGACTTCACGAGGGGAGGGGCTGGAGGCAGCTGGTCTGGGTACGCTGTAAAAAATGTCGCCTATTCATGTTTTTAACACTAGGCGGCCCGCAGATGCACCTGCCTATTAATCGGCTTGATATAGGGATATTGGCCGATGCCGATTATGTAAAAAAATGCCAAAAATCGGCCCTCTAAAGGCGTTGTTCACTTCATAGGCTGTGTATTTGTGTTATTACATTATATGGGTCACATGACAGCGATATAACCAATAGATGTATCTCTGTGATCTTGGGATTCATTCAAAACTTTAATTTGTTTAAAAAGTAATAAATAAATACATATTTTTGAATTTCAAGAAAGAGACAATTATATTGTTAATCGCAATTATTTCGGAGACAATTTATTGTACAGCAAAATTTGGAATTGTTAGAGCTCTAGATGCACAGCTATGCAAGCTTAACACACTTCCAGTAAAGGTTGAAGACAGCAGATTGCTTTTGAACTTTTTACTGGAAGAAATTATGAAACTGTGAAAACAGTAGGCTATTGGACCAGTTGTTCAATAGTGATTACAAATAATAAATAAATAAAAAATAATAAACCATAAACAAGAGTTAGAACAAAGGCCTAGTAACAGGGAAAATGGAATAACAAAAGTATAGACATATTGCGGCTGAAGTTTAAAAACTCCCGCAGATGCGTCTTTATGCCACATCATGCCACCCCGGGTGAATTTGTGTCTAATCTCATCTTTGCATTGACTTTGTATGTAATTAAGCCAACTGTAAAATTTGCCTGCTGTTCTGTCTGAACACACAGTCAGACAGCCAGTAGGGCTGTATGCAACCAAAGACAATTTTGGTCGATTGAAATTCTACCTACTCTTCAACCAATCGATTGGTCAATTTGAAAAAAAATCGCCCACAGTGCACAGTGAGTGAGTGCATTCTACCTGGTAGCGTTGTGTGTCCATCAAAGCGTTTTTTTTTCCTGAGGCCACTATATGTTTTTAATGCTTTGCAATGGGAGCGCCGTATATTCACACAATGCTACAAACACCAGCAGCGCAACGAGGCGCTGAGCGTCTATTCTGTGCTGAACGTTTAGAGTTTTTTTCTGGTCGCCGAGAGTTGGATAATGTTCAACTTTGGGTAACAATCTGCGCTTGTCACTGTCACTTTTTATCCAGCTGTCCATTCACGGTGGATGAGGGGCAGGACAAATACCACAAAGACCAATCGCCACATCCTACATGTACAGTGCTGAACAACAACGGAGGAGAAATTCTAGACCATATCTGTCTGTACCTATTAGTGCTTCAGCCTTCCCTTCATCCAGAGCAAGGGCCAGAGGAAGTACTCAACCTTGTGCTGAGCATAAGAGCATATGGACAAACCAATTGAGCAACTGACCTGGAGATGTCAACCGTAATGGCCAGCTTGGTTGGCCGTAAAGTTATTGCAGGAAAACTAAATAACAAAACAACTATAATAAAAAGAATACATACATAAAACACTTCAACAAGGCCATTTGGGAAGTAAGTAAAAGATGGATGTATGGATGTAACAAACTGCTATGGCAGAAAAGAAGCAATTCTGATTTTGAATATATCTGAAACTCTGAGTTGCAACTGATGTCTGCTTTAACGCTGAAGATCAATTATAAAACATGAAACAATAGAGCTCAACAGTGACTGCCACTTTTTTAACGGCTCTGGTTCCGGAAGTTTTTTTCCCCATTCAATTTTTTCATTGACGTTTCGAAAATTGCTTATATAGAGAGTTTTAAGTATGGAACCAAGTCTACCAACTACGAGATGAATAGTGAGCATAAAACATTTGATTCGGCGCAAAAAACATTTTGAAAATGGCAAAAAAGGCAAAGGTATACGACCGTGTACAGAAACTATCATAGACTTCAATGGGAGAAGCTCGCTCTAGCCGTTTGCGGGTACGGTAAATGTTTCTATGGTAACAGCGAGTTGGACCAATCAGAGACGTTGCTGTTACGCTTAGGATTGTGGGTACTGTAGTTTTTCTCCGAAAGATCGCGGATAAAACATGTTTTTCTTAAAACAAGGTTGATTTCATACAGACCTTAAGCTTCTACAGGAGCAGAAACTTTCGTTTCACAACCACGTAGCTCGTGGTCAGTCTACCTTGGATGGTTTAGACATTATGGCTGATAATCGAAATCCTTATGGAGAAAATAAACGGCATTTTTACTTCCGGAAACACACTGTTGAGCTCTATTGAGATGAACGCTACTGCCTTAACATTTAAAATGCCTGTCACTTGAAGAGCAATTTGCAAGAGGGACCAAATCAATGTAGATAACATTGATAACAGTGCAGAGCTGTCAAGAATTACCAGTGCTGTCTCCATGGCAACTGCTGAGTGGAGCCGGCAGTGTTTTTCACCGACCAAAGACCTGCCTTTGACATCATGCCCTATGTAGTTAACCTTTGATCTTAGAAACACACAGAGGCACATTTGGATGTATAATCACACACACCCCCACACACATGCGAGCCCATGTGCACACACAGTCCATGCACATTCCCACTGTGGAGGCTGAGTTTAGCTGGACTGTGAGCCATCATTAGGACTCTGACATGTAGCACACAGCACTAGTATCCCCCAAGGCCCTGACTCAGGTTAACCAGGCTTTTCACACTCAGCCTTCCACTTACAGAGAAAAGTAAAAGAAACTCCAGTGGTCCAGAAACACATGCTTTGACCACATTCAATGGAGAGTGAGAAAAGTCCTTCTCTGGAGATTTCCAGAGGATTGTCTCATTAGCTGAAGTGCCATTGAAATGCACACAAATATAAACCTGAATACTACTCACTCTTTACCTGTAAAATATCACTGAGGATTTTCTCACCTTTACATATTTAGAGATTATGGTGGAAAAAAATCAAATGTACAAAGCAGGAGCTGTTTGGAAGGCTGAATGTGTGTCTCTGTGCATATCTTCTTCTCTGAAAATACTTTTATCCTGAGCTGCAGCGGCTGAGTGATGAGAGAAGGGTTACCTCCAGCCTTTTGTTCTAGCTGAGCTCGTTGGCTAAAAGTGGCGTGTAAATTCAGAGCAGATTAGCATATATTAGCATGTGGTTAGGGACTTGACCAGGGATTGGTGGAGACGGAGTGTAGAGGGAGAGGGATCCAACTTGGTACTGTATGACAGGTGATGTACACCAACAGTATGTATTTCTACTCTGCTGTTGTCCTCTCCGATGTCAGGAGTCCAGAGTGACATTAAACATATTAAGCCTACTAAATATGACTAAAATTTATTTAAAATAGGTAAGTAAGTCAAGTATTTGTTAGATGTCAAGACATCAAGAGCAAGATTAAATTGCTGCAGTTGTGACAATGAATATTTGCTTACTTTTGCTTCCGTTGTCTACTAATTTATAACAACAGTGCATAACATGCAAAAGCACAAGGCATTGAACATATTGTGTTGTCATGGTAATTCGATTTCACTGTTGTCTTCCAGCTGTCGCCGTGTTCATATAAAATGTGGTTAGTTATTTCCATGTATTATACTTCATCGACTTCAGAGTTTGTAAATTTTGTCCACAATTAGATGTAATAGATCAAAAGTTTTTAGTCTTCAATATAGTTAGCGTTTCTGATTTACAAGAACTGTGTTATGAGTATCAGAATAGAATATTTACAATACAAGGGTGTATGCATGGGTATTTGTTTGTTTTAAAACCACTAAGGTTGCTATAAAGCTCATATAGTCATACATGTACAAAAAACAACAATCGATCCTCTAAATGATAGATCAAATTGCACACCCCTGCAATAAGCAAAAAAAATCAGACTGATCTACCACCTTTTCTATCAGTAAAAAGGTCTCTAAAACAGTTTATAGCTTCACCCTCTTCCCTCTCTCTCTCACCATCCCTCACATATTTAGACATGCTGTCAGGGAAAATTTTAGTCAAACTCTATCTTCACGTCAACACTATTAGGTGTTAGAGGGCTGATGACCCATTAATAATGTCTCACTACTCCAGTGAAATTTATGGTGGACTTTGCTGTATTACTGTATACTGTGGGCATTGAAGCCAGTAGGGCAGTCAAAATTGACCAAAAATTACATTCAAATTTTCCTTAAACAAAACATGTATTTTAAAAGATCTACATACCTACACATTAGAAAATAAACTAATAAAATAGACTTTGTCTAGGAGCTTAGACGAGAACGCGTGAGGCAGACAGCCGTGGTGGTGCTGCTTTTTTTACATTATCGAATATCAATTTTCATATTCGAATGTCTTGTTTTTTTTTTACAATTCGAATATATATCTGAATATAGAATATATGTTGACAGCCCTAGCTGCCAGTGAGGCTAGCTGCTGTTTTGGGTTAATCCATAGGGGAATTCAGCTGGAGCACAATTGAGCTAAAGAACTACAGTCAAGCAACTCAAGTGCCTCCGACTCCCAGCATCCCCCAAGGCATTCCAAGGGGAATATGAAACAAGATTGTCTAGGGAAGATGAGGACTACTGTACTTCTCTCCTTTACTTTCTCTCTGTCTCATTCTCTACCATTAGTAATCTGCATTCAGGGGAGGGCCAGCCAGACAGAGCACACCCTGTCTGTGTGTCTGTGTTAAATTGCAGGGACATGATTATTTCTATTTTTTTCTTTTGACTGGTAAAGTGTAAGGCACAGTACACAGAGTGCTGCAACTGCAATAGACCGAGCAAAAGACTAATATTTTGTCCTCATCTGGGTTTACAGGAGAGGAGAGGAGGCACCACAGTTGGCCTTACAAACTGGTGGAATAATTACTAAATAAATAAAAGATAGCTCTAAATGTATCTGCACTCTTTCAGGCTATTTATTGCATATTCATCTACCACATGCTATTACTGTAACTGTTACATTATTATAATCACCATAAACTCTGACCCATATGCAGGGGAGAGACTCAGCCTGTGGTTAACAAACTCCATATACCACCCTACTATGCTACCCATAAAAGACTTAATTTGTAGGACCACACACAAAAATACACAGCTTTTATGCGGTGAGCATCCATCACCAGAAGGCCATTAAACCTGGAACTTTCCCCACTGAGAGAGCAAGTCTCTGGGGCAGAATGGTGTAAATGTGTGGTTAAGAATGTGGGTCACGGAGGTTGCATTAGTGCATCTGTACCTGTTCAAATGTGTAGAGAAAAAAAACCCTGAGTATTTGCAGAGCACAGACATCTCTCAAAAGCTGTAAATCAGAAAGAAGGTGTAAAAAAGAAAAGAAAAAGTTGTGCAGTTAACGTCTGTCAGTCAACAGGGCTTCACGTGGCAAGAATACCCAAAGTAAATGTCATGACCAAGCCACAAGGCAAAGCAAACACACACACACACACACGCACACGCACACGCACACGCACACGCACACGCACACATAAAATGGAGTAAATTCTCTCTGGGTGGGTATATTATATAATATTCAGCTGACAACTTTATCACTGCACAACCTCTGAGGATGGGCTTATAATTCTGAAAAAGAACCAAGACACCAAAAATTCCCACAACGCCCTCTTATTAAAGGGCGTAACTCAAAAGCCTCATACAAGCAGTGGAAATCAGCATGGTGGTCGGCACACACACACACACACACACACACACACACACACACACACACACACACACACACACAGAGGATAAGGTGGAAAATGAAGCTGCATTGCCCAAGTTCAACAAGAACAGCTGCTCGTCTCGGTTTGTCTCTACATGCACAAAATGTAAAATCTTAATGTATTTTGAGAACTATTTTTCCCCCCAGAGTACAACCACAGTACTTTATTTAGACCCAGCTGTGTGCAAGTGAGCGCGTGCATGTGTGTGCAATCGTTTCTCCCAGCCATCAGCATTGTTTCTGCAAGTCATCTGTCGGCCTTAGATAGCCAACTCTTTATTGGGTCAGCAGTTTAGCACCCTGTTATCAGCCACAATTCTGAAAGGATTTTAAAAGGTCTGTTTCACTGTTAAAAAGATTTATTCAAACACATGCATCAGGCTTCCTTCCGCCAGAGGTAAAAACAAGAAAACATCTTGAAATGAATGGAACTGAACTCTGGCCACATCTGCACATGTTAAGTCATTGAAACAGATAAACCAAATGTCATCTTCTATGGCAGGGGTCATCAACTACATTTTTCCAAGGGAATCGAATCCCGTCTATCTTCCAAAATGTAATGCTTATATCCAAATGAATTGTGCTTGAAGCTGCATGGCATTTTGTCTGGTTTACCTGGGTGCTGTCCAATGTGACTTAACGTTAGATCCGCAATACCGAAACTTATCGGCATGTGAATAGAGATGCAATTACAGAGGTGGCGGGTTTGCGCGAAATGCTTGATACCAGATCGCATTGACGTCAAATTTTCTGAATTCATTATTATTCTGCGGGCCAGACTGAAAGCTTTGGCGGGCCAGTTATACGATCGCTGTTCTATGGAAAGACAGTGTAAATCAGCAGTGAAACACAGCATTTATAGCTACAGATATTAGAGAGTATTACTATTTAATTCATTTGATCAATAACAGAGGATGTCAAGACGTGATTACTGATTAAGTATACACTCACCTTTAAGATTATTAGGAACACCTGTTAAATTTTTCGTTAATGCAATTATCTAATCAACCAATCACTTGGAAGCTGCTTCAATGCATTTAGGGGTGTTGTCCTGGTCTAGACAATCTCCTGAACTTCAAACTGAATGTCAGAATGGGAAAGAAAGGTGATCTAAGCAACTTTGAGCGTGGCATGGTTGTTGGTGCCAGACGGGCTGGTTTGAGTATTTTCCAATCTGCTCAGTTACTGGGATTTTCATGCACAACCATTTCCAGGGTTTACAAAGAATGGTCTGAAAAAGGAAAAACATCCAGTATGCGGCAGTCCTGTGGGCGAAAACGCCTTGTTGATGCTAGAGGTCAGAGGAGAATAGGCCGACTAATTCCAGCTGATAGAAGATCAACTTTGACTCAAATAACCACTCGTTACAACCGAGGTATGCAGCCAAGCATTTGTGAAGCCACAACACACACAACCTTGAGGCGGAGGGGCTACACCAGCAGAAGACCCCACCGGGTACCACTCATCTCCACTAAAAATAGGAAAATGAGGTTACAATTTGCACAAGCTCACCAAAATTGGACCTTTCAAGACTGGAAAAATGTTGCCTGGTCTGATGAGTCTCGATTTCTGTTGAGACATTCAGATGGTAGAGTCAGAATTTGGCGTAAACAGAATGAGAACATGGATCCGTCATGCCTTGTTACCACTGGGCAGGCTGGTGGTGGTGGTGGTGGTGTAATGGTGTGGGGGATGTTTTCTTGGCACACTTTAGGCCCCTTAGTACCAATTGGGCATCGTTTAAATGCCACAGCCTACCTGAGCATTGTTTATGACCATGTCCATCCCTTTATGACCACCATGTACCCATCCTCTGATGGCTACTTCCAGCAGGATAATGCACCATGTCACAAAGCTCAAATCATTTCAAATTGGTTTCCTGAACATGACAATGAGTTCACCGCACTAAAATGGCCCCCACAGTCACCAGATATCAACCCAATAGAACATCTTTGGGATGTGGTGGAACGGGAGCTTCATGCCCTGGATGTGCATCCCACAAGTCTCCATCAACTGCAAGATGCTATCCTATCAATATGGGCCAACATTTCTAAAGAATGCTTCCAGCACCTTGTTGAATCAATGCCACGAAGAGTTAAGTCAGTTCTGAAGGCGAAAGGGGGTCAAACACGCTATTAGTAGGTTGTTCTTAATAATCTTCAAGGTGAATCTATGTTAACCATCTGTTTGGATCTTCCTGTACCTGATGATCCTATCCCCTTCAGGCTTAGAGAAGTTCAAACAGCATGTCAACTCAGTCATGCCTCCATTCAAACAAACTGTCAAAACAAGTCCTGTTTTTGGTCTGCTGATGCTTTTTTTAAGGAAATTGTTGCTGTATTGTCCTTTATTTGATCTATTTTGATGCAAGCTTGATTTTACTTGAAGAGACAGGGCAGAAACTGCACCATAACTGAAGCCTGAATGATGTACACTAACTCCATGGATTTTAAAAGCGCCCTATGTACTTTTTCAAGATTTCTTTAAAATATCGTCAAGATGGATTCATGCTTGAAGTAAACTCCATGGACTGGCAAAGAGCTAAATGATTAACTGAAGCTTCTGGCGCTGTGTGCATTTATAGTGAACTCCTCCAGTGTCAGGAACCAGGTTCTGCACTGCTGACTCACAGCTCTGGGTCACATATGAAGAACAGCAGACCAGTCAGACCACATACAGTACGACAGGAAGTATTCAAACAGCATCTGGCCCTGAGGCTGACGGCAAAGAAAGGTGACAGAACTGTACTGTTCCCTCTCTACCTGTGGGGGAATTGACTTGATACTTTAACAATTTTGCTAGCTTCTTCCGTCTGTTTATTTTGAGACAAAGGCAGCACATACTGTACAGTACCCTTCCACTGTAGACACACTCACACATAGACAAAATGGATTAGAGAGTCTGCAATATCTGTATAAAATCTTAAATATTTCTAGGATTGTGATTGCAGCAATTAGTCTCAATTAATAAAATAGCATATGCATTGCTTTAAAAATAGTCAAATGTTACTGCAGGTCTATAGGCAGTAGGTGATTTGTTAATTTTTAACAGGGGGGACGGGCCAGGTTCGTTTCGTTCACCCGCGACTAGCAAACCGCCTGATGAACAACTCTTTTTTTAAGAGTTATTGTCTATTTTCTCTTTTCAGATTGTTTATATAGGCCTGCAGAGGTCAAACTTTACAGTATTTTTCAAAAAACGATGCAAAGATTGGAGAAAAGTCCAAAAAAAACTAGGATCCGCCAGCATAAGAAACATGAAAGCTGGACCTCTGCCCAACAGACAGCAATATGATCTACTGTAATGAGTCCTCTTTCACTCTCACATATGGAGAAAACCAAATTCCTCCAATCTAGAACGAGAGTTGCCAATCGTATGCTGTTGGATGCTGTCATATAATGTCCGTTCATCTACTGAGAGTCACTCCATCTATTGATTGCACTGTGTAGTCAGAACAGTCAAGGAGGTCATTGCACAGGGAGAGAGGCTCTCTGTAGAGCAAACACTGCACCCTCATAATGTCCCCGTATTTAAAGGTAACATACACACCTCTATACACAGTTAGTTAAGAGTAATTTAAGAGTGCCTCATGAACACTAGCATAAAGGGAAATGTTTTCAGTGGGCTCCCAACACCTTTGTGGGATATTATAATGATGTATAATGTTTTCACCTTCACTTTTTTGTCTTCCTAAAGTAAGTTGAGAAAAAAAAAAGATCCAATACATAAACTCTGTTAAGGAACAGTATAAAGTCACACTGACGATGTTTTAAAGTTAGAGGGTGGACCCTACCGCTTTGTAAATGTTTTACATGTTATAAGTGTTTATCTTGCGCTGCAGAGGAGGGTCTGGCGAGTCCATACAGCATTCCGGGATGGGAGAAAAACGTGCTGTGGTTTATTGGCATTTCTTTAAACCAATCACAATCGTCTTGGGCGGCGCTAAGCACCGAACAGAGCCACGGTGCCGCTGCAACATAGCCTCGGGAAGGAACTTATTTTGGTGGAACATGTATACGTTCAAAGGTTGTTTTAGATAGTCTAGCTAGCTGTTGATTTACCCTGCAGAGATCTGAGGAGCAGTTAACCATAGTCGTCATAAATCCACCGGAGTTTGAAATTCCAACACAAAGAAAGCAAAAGGTAACGGACATCCGGCCGAAAAGAGTGACATCCGGCGGAATATCCAACGGCACTCTAGCAATCCCAGAAGTGGAATGTTGTGGATATAGACTAGTGCAGCGGTTCCCAAACTTTTTTTCCTGCGCACCCCCTTCTATGTCCCAACCGGGTTGGCGCACCCCCAATCCCCACTTCAAAAAAAAAAACGCAACAAAGCTTTGTTTTATCGCCATATAAAGACTCATGTTTAATCATGCGCAAATAACCAGAACACTCATGACAATAACAACATCAACAAAGTTTCAATATAATGCAACAAAGCTACGCACAAGCTTCCACTTTTAAGAGGACAAGTGACAGACACAGGCTCAGTAACAAAAAGCACGGTTATTTTCAGCCGCGTAAAAGAAACATTGCAGCAATAGGCTAAGCCTATTAAATGACCGTGGAGCTAGCATCATCATCATCATAACACAACGGTTATGGAAATTAGAACGACAGTACATTGAATTAAATTGCACAGGAATCACGTCCAATATTTTTGCCTCTTTCTCTCCAATCATACACTCCACCATCTCTTTGGCCGCTGGCAAACACATGTCTTCGGCAATTGTGTGCGGCAGCCCCTTTCCCTACTCTGTAACTGAGCAGATATGAAGCCCGTAATGCGTCTTTCGTAGACTCAACGCATGAATGAAACTGCATTTTTTTGGCTTTTCTGCAACTCCTCCAACTTTGCTTTAAAAAATGTAAGAGGCTTTTGACTTAAATTGCCATGTTTCGTGTGCAGGTGACGACGGAGATAAGACGGCTTCAGACAGCTGTTTGCTAGAACTTCACTGCACAACACGCACTGAGGCTTCGGGCAATCTGTATCGCCGATCCAAGTGAAGCCCAGACCCAGATAATTGTCATCATACTTCCTTCTTTTTTTTCTCGTCTGGTGTTCACCCTCATCACCTCTTTTTTGCCATCTCCTTCCCTCCTCTTCGGTTTCCTCCGGCGCATCTTCTGACTCCCGCTCATTTTCTTTCTCTGTTCTCTCTGTCTCTATTGCCTCCAAATCCTCACTCTCTCTTGGTCCCTCTCCTCCTTTGTGACTAACAACTTTATCATAAGACGTCCCACTTGACAGTTTCCCTGATTTCAGCCAGTCAAGCATATTTATAATATATATATGGAATGAATGAAACGAGTTGGCACGCATATAGCCTAGCGGCTGCAGTGCATAAAAAAAGAGCAGTGCGTAGAAGAAGCAGCTGTCTTCTTCTACGTTTCTATCAAAAACTAATAAATTATAGTTTTTTTATTTAAAATAAAAGCGATTACAAAGGAAATGTTTACTGTTCATGTTTTTTTATTGTATGGAAAAATCCCACTTAAAAAAACAGACAGCCATTACATTTTTCCTCTCGCGCACCCCCTGGTGGCAGCTCGCGTACCCCTGGGGGTGCGCGTACCACACTTTGGGAATCCCTGGACTAGTGTGCTATTAATATATTGTGTCAAGGGAGGTTAAGTGGAAAAAAACAAACAGAGGGATAGGTGTGACTGTAAAAATAGTGCCGTTTATACTGTGCTTCATTTCTAAAAGATGTTTTGGATTGTGATGCTTATCTGTCTAAATGACTAACTGCGGCAAGCTTTATTGGCCACATCACCGCTGACAGATGCGCATGAGCCTGTACATCTAAGTGATAATGTGAACATTTAAGAGGGTATTTTGCTAACCATGTGTAAAAATGAAAAAACACACTTGCTGCTAGAAAATCATTGGTTCGTGCTTTAGTAACTTCTGGAATGTGTGTTCATGAAAGTGGTACTGTTTTGATTACAGAGTTGGAAAGCTGTTGTAGATGCACATACATTACGATAATGTTGCTATGAGAAGATACATGTCCTGTGCTTTCTCTGAGTTACTGCTAACTGAAACTAAGGATTGTCAGCCGGTGATTTGGATTTAGGTGCCCCTGTAAGATCTTGATGCTTAAAATGAATCACACCGTACCACACACATTATCAGGAATGAGAAAAATGAAAAAAGTGGGAAGCAGGAATCTATATTATGATATTGAACATCCTTATAACACACACACATTGTTAATGTGTAGATTTATTTCAGTACTGCATGTGTATCTTTGTGAAGCCTCCAAACAATTTTAGTTTTTTATGTTTTTTATGAGCAGCTGCTCTCAATGCCATGCTGTTTGTACTCTCCTTATCAATCACATGTTGCTGCGGGCACGCAGAGAGGAGAAGAGGGTGATGAAAGGCGAAGAAAGATGAGGTGGTGAGGAAAAGAAGAGTGTGAAGAGGAGAAGATTATCACCATCCTGCCTCGCTCCCTCAATGCAGCTGTGTGATGACTTTTTTATTTTTTTTACTCAAGGATGCACATAGCTATCTACTAATGACATTCAGGACAAAGGAAGTGTTGGGGGGATGATGAATTTAAGCGGGATGTAAAGTACTGTACTGATTGCAAGAGGAAGGGAACATTTTCATATCCAAGTAGAAAAACTGTGCCAGCAAGACATACTGTACATAATAATGATGTACCAACACATGCAGTAATCACTCTCAGATACATACTTGGGGCTAGAGTGCTGAGATTTGACCACCCACTGAAACGAGAGAGGGAAGAAGAGACAAGAATGACCTTTTTCATAACAAGAGAAATGGAAGACTTGGCAGACAGTGTGTGTGTGTGTGTGTGTGTGTGTGTGTGTGTGTGTGTGTGTGTGTGTGTGTGTGTGTGTGTGTGTGTGTCTGTACTGTATGTGTGTGTGTGACTGTGTTTGTTTTGTGAGTGAGGCTTCTTACTATCAGTTAGCCGCCTGGTGCTGACAGTGCCCTACAGCTGAGCCACAGCAGAGCGATTTGGGACCTGCTTTGACATTTTCAACTTGATTCATTAATTTATGGTTGGCAGCTCTAGTGACATGTTCCCTTAAACAAGCTTTACACCATGCCCGTGCAGCCACTTGAAAAGCATGGTTTGTGTTATATTAACTTCTTTATAAAGGCTGAGTGTATACTCATCTGGTCCATGATGCCAAGCTTTACCGTAAACTACTGGCCATAAATACAAGCAGTCTACTCCTCTTTTTATCCCTCCTCATAGGAGATTAATTACGTTGAGACCCTGTTATTGAGATGCTCAGACAATCTTTCATAATCTTAAATGAAAAAATAAATCCTTCTGCAAATGAATGTGATTGAGACAAGTGTTTGCTTCTTGTGTTGGTAATATTCCTGGGGCAGCCATGTTTGTGCTAAATCCAGATTTGTCCCAGTGGGGCTCCTCTTGCCAAACCCTTGGAGTGAGGCTGGTGGGTTGGGGTTTCCTTCAGGATAACTCCTAATGCTCCTCTGTTTACAATAGTATTATGAGAGTCTGTATACAGTGCATGTGTATTTTTCCTCCTTATGTGTAAATGTATATTATATTTTTTTCTTTATTTATTTTTTTGGATATTGTTTTATGTTGTCTGCATCTTTTTATATATTAGCATATCCTTTCTGTTTTGTTTTGTTTTGTCACACATAGCCTAACGTTACACAAACACGCGCACATACGCATCCACCTCTGCCGTGGTTTACTAAATGAGTGAACGCGAAGGATAGAGAGATTGATTTATGATTTTATGCGCTAAAGTTGCCGACACAACACCACCTTAAAACTCTGATTAGCCCACCGAACATATTTCCAGCCAACAAGCCGGTTTTAAACAATCATTACTGCAGCTCTCATATAGCTTATATTTGCAGAAGAGTAGGCTAATGCACTCGAACACGTTTTCTGGGCTAAAAATAAACCAATGTACAGTGCGCTGTATAACTTTGGATTCGGTGATCCATTTATTCACAGTACTGTAAAATACATGTTCACTGTAATGTTCAACTACAAGACAGAGATAAGAGTAAAGTTGTTGCATGGACCCCTATTAGATGACTCCTCGCCCACTGTGGCCTGGCTGTGGCATCTGGTCTAATGTTATTTTCAGCAGTGTAACGTTAAGCATCCTCAGCAGCGATCATGGCCGCGGTTAGGTCATCTTCCACCGGCCGCTTTTCTTCCTCCTGGTTGGTGACAGGTTTACCATATCTCTCAGTCTTATTTACAGGTTTTGATAAAGTCTCCACAGGTTGACGTTTAGGGAGTAAAAAATGATCCATCACTAATGTTACACTTACATTGCTAATCCTAACGGCTCCAAATATTGCATTCTTCTTCTTCTGTGTAAATTCGTTACTACTGACGAAAGGTCAAAAGTTGAATGTGTGCTGCGCCCATTGGCCAAATACGATCACCTGTGTTTTCTTCATGTTTTTTAGTCTAAAAATGAATGTACTTATTCATTTTTCAAATAAAAATTATAGTATTTACACTAACAAAAATGTTTTTTTTTTATAAATCAATCAATCAATCAAACTTTATTTATATAGCACTTTACAGCAACCAGCAGGTATCCAAAGTGCTTAACATCGAAACCA
The DNA here is from genome assembly GCF_008315115.2 of Sander lucioperca. Classification (NCBI taxonomy): domain Eukaryota; kingdom Metazoa; phylum Chordata; class Actinopteri; order Perciformes; family Percidae; genus Sander; species Sander lucioperca. The sequence continues at coordinate 36,957,042 of NC_050184.1, forward strand.
AGAATAAAAACACATATCATACAATATAAAGAAAGAACATGTAAAATCAGAAATAGTTACAGAGAAACAGAAGAATGAAATCGTCACACCACTGCTACGTATTAAAAGCCTGACTAAACAGATGCGTTTTAAGTTTGGACCTAAAAAGAGCTACATCTGTAATAGTGCGGATATCAGGGGGTAACTTGTTCCAGAGTCTCGGAGCAGCAACTGGAAAAAGCCTGGTCACCCCACCGTTTATATCTAGACCTTGGCACTTCTAAAAGTAGCTGGTGGTAAATAAACCACAGCAATTTCTTGTGGGTGCTATGGGGGTGCTATGGGAATCCTAGGCTACAGCACCCCCAAGCCCCTCCCTGGCGTCACCTATGGCTTCTGCCTGTAGCGGCTGTGTGAGGGGGAAAGCGAGAGGAAAAAGAGACAGCAAAGATGATGTAAAGTGAGTTAACAGAGAACACCAAGCTTCTTAAGACATGGTGTGTTCATCTGTTGATAATACTGTCGGTGAAGTAACTGTTGTTACAACGTGGAGACTGCAGTGCACACAGAGCATCACGCACACAGCACACCTTTTTGCTTAAATTACTTAAATCGCACAATTTTTGCAATTATGTTATTGCACAGAGTGACATCGCGGTTGCGATTAGATTAATGGTGCAGCCCTACCAGAGATCCAAACAGTGTTGCCTGTGTGATGTCAGTTTCTTTGGATTTGCACTTGTTTTAGAAGTTACAAAGTCTGTAGTCATCGCCTTTTTCTTTTTGTTCGGCCATAATAACCGCTAGCAGAGACCGGTAAAAACAGTATGCAGCTTCACACACAAGTGAGTTGAAGAGCAAGTGTGTTGCGTTAGCTCCGCCTACTAGGTGATGAAAAACGGTTACTAACTGTGGCCCACTTGTGATTTTTCCCAGGAATGTCGCCACAGACCCCCAGTTCGTAATACTGCAAATGCAAGAGCTTTCATCAGTAGGACATAGGCTCAATCCCTATTGTGTTACCACATTCGGCGATAGACGGTGACTTGTCAAACATTTATTTATTGGAAATTCTTTGAGATTATTACTTTAACTTCATGAAGGTATGATTTATTACAGGACTGCTGTAGACTGCATTAGGTTTAGCTAGGTGTACTTAATAAACTGGTAACTATCATAACATAGTTGCAAAGAAATACATTATATTACGTACTCCAAGACACTCCAAGAACTGTGATTGTGAAATAGTGCAATCACACTACACAGAGGAAAGGGTTCAAATATCTCTTCACTCTTACATCCATCACTTAGTATTCATACAGTATTTCCTAATTTCCTCCTATCTCAATTTGGGTGCATTATGTGCAATTCAATATATTATGTGCATGTATCATTCTGATGACTTGAGGACACATACAGCCTATCTGCCTGCAGCATCACACACACACTCAGACTTTTTTGTGTGGTGCTCAACAATGTTTTGAATCCAAAAGTGATTGTGGAGACAAGAGTGATAAATCTATGTGCCCTGGGTCCACATCAAAGAGAGATATATAACCACAGGCCATTACATTATATGTGTGCTACTGTGTGTATATCTGTGTTCCGTTGTACTTGTGTTTTTGTACAGTATAAGAAAGAAAATGTGATTGTGCATGTGTGAGTGTGTTTATGTGTAACTGGCTGGAAATATATACAGCTCAGCTTTATCTCTATACGCTCTCACTTATCCAGACAGCTCCATAATAATAACGAAGGCAAGTTCTCAATGACTGAGTAGGTCCCATCTCTATTCTAGCCGCAGGAGGCTGCTACGCTTCTCCTATGAATGTTGGGAAGACAGGCAATGATGATTACATAAATTATAGTGAGCGTTTGTGTGTATGTGTGTGTGTTAGCATGTATGGGAAGAGTGGACACAAAAAATCTTCTAGTCGGGTAAAATATTTTTATCATCTCTCAACAGACTAATTCAGTCCCTCCATTCTCTTTTATTCCCATTCACTTCGTTGGCTAATTGACTAACAGGATGGACATGATGTAGCCAAATGTCACCTCGGTGCTGCTTCCAATCCCATCAAATGAAGGAAGTGATTAAGCAATGCTCCCTCCACCATTAGCCAGTTACCTCATTGGCCGTCAGTCATCGGGACATTACCCTCCAGCAGTACACAGTTCATAAGGTTGACAGCCCTCAGTGACATGTATATGGCTCTGAGATACAAAGTGGTTACAACGCTAATAACAGCTTTCAGCTTTATATAAGACAGTATGTGTGTGTGGGGGTCATCTGACAGGGCTTGTGTCAAAACAAGATGAACAGAGCTTCTCGAGTCACCTTAATAACTATGAAGAGACACTATAGCAAAGCAGAGCCAGTTCTGCACGACATAGACACAGTAATTCAGAGTTTCAGGACCACGGATAGAGCTCTTTGTCCATGTTTTTACAATTGAGACAATAGAGTCAGACTTGCAAAGACTATCCAGGGCCATGAGAAGAAGGTGAATTTTAGTATTAACCTAAACCTAAACATTTTAGGTAATTTTCAGTTGTGTAAAATGTGATGTTTTAAGAAATCAGCCTAAAATTTGTTTTCAGGTTGAAAACAAATTACTTTAATATATTGTATTCATGATACTGTATTTATTGTGTGCTGCA